>NC_064537.1:15304629-15604629 GCF_023856365.1 Brienomyrus brachyistius | reverse complement strand
GCAGATCTATTTCTCAGACTCTGCAGAATCCAACAGCAGCAGGGTGAGTCCTAAATATCCCCTGGTGATCACTCTAGTCCAACAAATGGGACTTCACTGATAAACAGGTCAGAATTGTAATCCTCTAGGTATGTTTTTAAGGATTTAAGAGCCAAAAACCAAACCAGAGCTATATTCATATAATAAAAATTACAGTTATTGTTAACTTCCAAATTTTTTGTGGTTTTCAGTTTAGTGTTATCGAATTAGCAGATTAGTAGTTATTGAAATAACTTTTCAGTTAGTGCCCTCAGTTGTTTGTTACTAAACAGCCTGTGACTGTTTCTCGGGTACTGTAGCAATACCACAGTTTCCCTCTGTTCTCTGAGGTTCTCAGTTTTCTTTAAGTCCTTTTACGGGCCAGTGGCAAATGTTTGTTTCGTTACTGGCGTCAAATGTGTCGTGATTCAGATCCTGTTTGGAACTCGACCATGAAGTTTTCCTGCACTCATGCAGTGGAGACTGGTTTCTGTGGATGTGCACAGACATTCATGCACTGCAGGAATGGAATTTCTGGTTAATTGCGTGCACCAACCAGAAAGGCAGAATGAAATGTTGGAATCCTCTCCTAAAGGTCTTTGGAGAGACTCTTGAACATGTGCTTTGTTCTCGGCACACAAAGACCATGCTGATTTGGGCGATTCTTGGCCTTTTCATTGGTGTTTCTGTGTCCTGGCGTAACTGGTGCCTACGGCCAGGCCCTTGAACTTTGTGAGTGTGTGTGGTTACGGTGCCCCTGTGGAAATGAGCCTGGTAAGTGACCCATCCTTCCTGCTCTCGCCTCGGGCTGGACAGGATGCTGTCTGGCAGTTTACACACATGTGAAAGCAATCATTAAGGCAATGTTCAGCTGCACGATTGGGCTTCGGTTCACACCAACCAGGGTTGATGCTGTGCTGTTTTATTTCCATTATGTTATATTCAATCCCTACTGTTTTTTTTGTGTGATTGTTGCTGCTAAAGTGCTTGATTTTGCAGTGACTTTTCTCAAAAATTTCTTTAAATTGGCTGGAAGTTTTTAAACCATTACAAGTAAAGAAATTACTTTTTGTTATTTTCTCTCTCTGACTTTTATAATGAATCGTTCAGTTGCTTTATTTATTTTCTGAATTCAAGAACATGTATATAATTTCACTCAATTCAGCATTAGCAGCAAATAAAATCAGTCAAATAACAGAAAAATGTATAGTTTCATTTTCTAAGCGTCAGTTTTCTGCAGATTTCTGTGCTCTTTACAATGTCTCAACATAATAAAAAGCTTGGACCCACTTTCGTGCAAAACATTCGGTAATTCTTAGGCACAGTCTTTAGAGGAAATTTTTGTCGGTAAGTCAGGTGTTTTCTGCCTGGCAAAAACCACACGAACGCACACTGCAATGGACGCGTCACAGGACATGTCACGGTTCAAATGCAAGCACTTTATTGATTCGGCCATCTCTTGTATAACCAGCATGGTAAATGTGAAGAATTGCAAGCTCTTTCATATATTGCTGACTTTGCTTGAGTTTGCATTAATTTGTGCGATTGCAGAATCGCAAAATCCTCGAAGGGGTTATTTTATGAGGTTAACTGTCAGTCTGCATTACCAGGCATTTTTAAACGAGTCCTTGAAAAAATGTCACATGGTATTTTAGACGGTAGCTAAAGCATGCGGCTAAAATGCTTTGGTCAAAATGCATACAGCACCCTGTCAGTCACGCTGGTGACCCAGCCTGAAATGCAGCTCAGGTCTGTACAGCACCTGCTGAGGATACTTTGCTAGTGTCCCAGCTTCTCCAAGCAGTGTTCTCATCGAGGTCCTCTGCATGCTTACCATGCCTCGCAGCAGGCTCCCTCTGCCGCAGCCGCATGCCGTGATGCATTCATCACGTCGGCAGAGAACTGATTACCACAGGGTTGGCTCGGCAAGAACGAGGATTCGGCTTCACCAAACAAAGATTACGAAAATGTTATTTAAAGTCACCTTCTGTACAGTACACAATGCCCTGTGGCTTGCTTTGAAAAGCATAAAAAATGGATGGATACTGGATTTCAAAGATAAGTGGGCAGGGTGTTGCCCTGTAACAATGATCTCAGAAGTCCGAGGAGGGTTTTCATACGGGGGGCTTTGGGGGGCTTCTGGTTTTAGCAGCAGTGACGTGGGGAGGCTGTAGCTAGGAGACCACTGTGTTACCTGACCCACCCTTCCTTTTTTATTTCCTTCTCTCAGAACGTGCTCTTCTCTTCTGTCGTCTGGCGTGCCCGATCAGGTTTAGAAAAAAAAAAAAAGGATCAGTATTTTGCAGCCCGAAGGCAAACATTATTCTGTCTCCTGGTGTGAAGCTCACCAGGGCATGTCTGTGGCTGTTCTGCAAGCTCTCAACCCAGGCTTTTCTCCAGCAGAGGGTGGGGCCTGAGGCTGGGCCTGTTGGGTCTGCGTTGTCTCTTCCCTCAGAGGGTTGAGGTTCTCCTGGCGCCGTTTACCTTGGCCTCTGAAGAAATTCTTAACTGTCGGAGTATTGTAGAGGTGGTCATGGGGTCTTGTCCAGGCATGTGAGATCTGAAGAGGTTGTATTGTGAACTTGGACAGACTTTAAATGTGAACTTCACATTTTTCCACAAATTATAAGCGAGTAAAGGCTGGTGTATGTTTACCCATCTTCAATGCTCAACTTTCAACCACAGAGTGCCAATACAGTCTGACATTTATGTAACAATTACTAAGTCCTTGACTTTTAAAGCATATTCTTGTTTGCTTGTGTTAAATGATGAGATGTGACAAGACGAGTATGTTATAGGTAAGAGAATGGATAGTGTGTGTTCTATAGAGCGGTAATAAATAGCTATCGTAACATTTATGTAAAGCTCATGATTATTAGGAATATAATTTAATAAGCAATATAAGTAAAGACAGACCACCCTTGGTGCTTCATTGTTATGCTGGGGGGGGTTTAGTAGTGTTTAAGCAGGAATGCCTTGGGACTGTTCTGGATTGTGAGGCCGCACTGAAGGGAGTATATCCACAAGGAAGGTCAGAGGTGAGGGACAGCAGGGTTCAGACAAACAAGGGGAAGAAATGTGGATGAGGCTCCATTTAAGAACCATCTATCAACAAAACCAAGGAACGCCTCAACTGAAACACGACAGGGCGTTTAAGTATCGCATGGTCGCCTTCTTGGGTGCTCGCAAACCCGCTTAGCTGACTGTTTAAAGCCCTAGAAGACAATCAGTGCAGTCGGGATCAGATGGGCCTCATCATTTTTCAGCGGTGGACCTTTTTGCAGATAAACGGCAGTGCTGGACTCCAGCAGCGTCCGCTTGTTCATAATGATGTGGAGTGTTGCCAGAATTTGCAGTGCAGCATAATCAATTCCACCACTTGGCACCATGCACAACATCCAGCAGTCATTTTAGGGGTGGAGTCTTTGTGGAGCGATATAGCACATTTGGAGGAGGACCGACACCTATTATTCCATCTCGCTGCCTATGGGGACCATCAGCCATTCATTTAGAGGGTTGAGGAATCCAGCCGCATAACCCATCAGGCGCAGTGAGAGCTCGTTCCCATTTTCTGGGTGTTGCCACCATACACCACTAACGTGGCACAGTCGGGATTGAACCTAGCAACCTATCGTACAATGTTGGATGATACTCAGGAAATACTATACTCTGGATTACTGTTACGTAATACCGTCTTGTCTAGCAGAAGTGACACAGCCTCAGTAATATGATGAGATATTTAAATCTTTTGCATTACTTAATGGATGATGGCAGTTCTCCATTACTTAGGCTGAATAGTAATTTTCTGTTTGAGGTTCTCTGAAACGATGGCATTTTAACTATATTTAACTATAATGTACATAGGACGTCTTTGAGAAGACGGTGCAGCCTAAAGGTAAGTATTTTTATAATGGGACAATCTGACCTTGATGAATAAAGGTCGGATTTGCCTGACACCAGCTTACCCAGATCCCGGGAAACTCCTGTGCCGAGGAGAGGAGTGTATGAGGAAGTCAGAATTTCTTGGCCTCCAGTCAGGAATATTATGGAACTCCTCCCAAAACAAGCCCCAACAGTCTGCTGGGGTGGGGGCGGCTTCATACCAAAGCTTATTTTTAAGTGTCAGGCATCCCTGGATTTATACCAACCAGGTACCATTTTCCTTGGGGAGTTGCCCCTTCAGTACAGCTGCTTTTTCCGGTGCATCACATTCATCTTTTTTAGTGACGCACTACTTCCACCTCAGTGTAATAGTTAATACTGACATAAAGTGAGATATACACTCGATACTGACTGCCTGTTTTATGTGATCAGCGCAAAAGTAGCTGCGTGTTTACAGTAATATTAATATTAATGGTTATAAAAAAAACATAAATATATTTATAAAGTATGACTTCCAGCACTCTGCCTAATGTTTATGTCTGTCCATGTCGTGTTTTGAATGCTTTGTTAATCTGCTCTGTTCGTCCGGCAGCTCAGTTTTCGGAGAAGGTGAGGAACATGTCTCCCGACGAGATCCGGATCCCGCCCGAGCCGCCGGGACGCTGCTCCAGCCACTTGCAGGTGAGGGGCGTGCACCTTCCTCTGCCCGCCACTCCGGAGCACCTGTCTTTGATGATAACGAGCCCTTTGACTGTAAGATCGGTGATCAGCATACGAGATAAAAGTCCAGCAAACCACAAAAAAAGAAAAACCTCTGAAGTTTTATGACCGGCTATTTCCGCTTGACTCACTCCTATTGTCCGCTTTGTTTTTCTGCGATTCTCCTTGGCTGCCAGTCTGTCGCGTGGTGCCCAATGCCAGCTTTATCCTTATCTGCCCTGAGCTCCTTCGCTCTGCCCCATTTAGGTCGCAATCCATCAGCGGTCTATATAGGCAATGTGCTGCTCTTGAAGTGTCTGTCTGGGCCTTGGTGTGAGAGTGAGGATGCTTGCAGCCAGCTGTACCCAGAGTGGGGACAGTAAGGTGGGAGCAAGGCTAATGGACCTTGGTTGCCAAGTAGCCAAACATTTTCTTCAGCAGTGACAGCAGCGATTGGCCAGAAAAGACAGACAACCCTTTAGGGAATGTAGACTGCAGAAAACCATAAGGGAAGCAATCCTTCTTCACAAGTTCCTAATTTAAAATAAATTGAGAGAAACTCAGCCGGCCATCTGTAACGGCGCTCCTTGCGTCTGATGGCCCCCGGTGCCTCCATGTGGGAGGGGCTGAGTGGTGGTGCCTGGTCTCCTGTCTGCATGCTTCCTGCTAAGTCGAGCCCAAAAGTGCTAGAACGGCTCTGGGAATCGCTTCCGTTACTGGGACATGTGGGGCTGGTGGTTACTCTCTCTATGCCGCCCATGATGCTGCTATCTGGCCCGGTTAATAATGTGACCTTTTTCATCTTTTAAGCTGTGAATGACATTTTCTGCCGCAGTTATTGTTAATTTAAACCCTAAACCTGATGCTTTACTCTCTGGAATAGAATGGTCGCTGATGGTCGTGCGTACAAGTTTGGAAGTACTGGGTGTTTCAAGTCCGTGTTGGCTCCCCTTTGTACACCATGCTACACGATTGATCAACAAATCACGATGCTCTCATCACTTATATATTATATCCACCAGTCATTTATTTGCGCTTGATTACTTACTTAACAAGGAAACCCCTTAAGTGGTTTAATAGTAAAATATTAATCAAGCAGTCTGTGAGCCGGTGCCGTCTTCTGCAGTAATTGCGACCATGCGGTGAATGGAAGGCTTTGGCTTGGAGCTGCCAGCTCCCGGCACTGTTGTAATGCAAACCGCAGCATTTTTTTGAGAGCGAAAGTTAAATTCACAGACAGCTTGCTGACAGCAAGCCGTGGCAGTAGCTCTGAGGGTGCCATGGTGGCGAGCGCTGGTCCCTGCAGGGGAGGGTGGTGTCGGCCCTGCAGGGCATTGTGGGATAAGAGACCCGCCTCTCTGTTCCATGCGTCCACCTCCTAGTGACTAATATCCTGCCCGGCAGATTTCACAGGAAGGGCTGCGGTGTTTCCAACTAAACATTTATTTTGTTGTCACAGTACAGATTGGATAGTATAGCAAACTAGACAATTGTTTTTTTTTTCTTCTATGCCATTTCTCATACCCAGGTTATTCAAATATTCCTTGTATGGTGGACAGACTCCCAGTATAGAGCTCTTCTAATCTGTCTGATCAAAGCTGGAGTGAGACGAATGGGAACGATTGGCCTCAGGCCAGTTCCTGCATCTCTCCACGCTTGCTGTGAAATATTGCCCTTGCGTATCAGAAAATGCCTGCCCTCAGATCCCTCTCCCGCTGGCGCGATCTGCTTTGGCCTGGGTCGGCCTGCTGTGAAACAGCGTATCTGATCTGCATCCTGCACAGAACAGTCAGACCCCCTGGGGGGCAGACTGCTGCTGCCCAAACTGGATGTGCAGATATTGTGCATTTGTGCTGCTTAACGGATGATGGTTTTATTGTGAAGTTGCATATTGTATGAGAAGGGGATTGTTTTATTCTTTGAGCGTTCAACCCTAAGAGTGTGCCAGGGCACCTCTCTCTATCGGTCCCTCGAAGAACCCCAATTTTATAAAAAAAATCTGTGAATGCAATAAAAAAAACTAAAAATGCCGAAATTCTTATATTTTGTTCGATTACTGATGCTTATGGTCAGGGTTGGGTAGCGGTTAAGGTTGTCGTTTGCCTCGTTTCCACCAATGTTGTGTTGTTGCTGGGCTTTTCCTTAATCTGGCACCGGTTCCACGCGTTTCCACCACAAAAAAAAATGCCCTGGGGCAGAATAAATGGCTCCAGTGTGGCACCACAGGAAAGCTGGGCTCAGAATTAGGCACAGGTGTTGGGTTATGCCCATAGAAACGAATGGATTTGGAGTCTCCAGAATGATATGAATATGTGGTCTGTGTGTGAGTTTTGAATGTGATTTCATCTTGATAGGAGAAGATACAGAAGCTGTACGAACGCAAGCTGCATGGCAACTTTGACACAAACTTCCACATCCAGAACAAGAAGGAGTTTCGTAACCCCAGGTACGTCGTGCGACCCTCAATAGGGATCTTCTGGACCAAGCTGGGGAGAGACAAGTGTGTCTGACCTCTGTGTCCTTTCTGCAGTATTTATGAGAAACTCATTCAGTTCTGCAGCATCGACGAGCTCGGCACGAATTACCCCAAGGTACGGTGCACTCACTCCCATGCCGCGTGAGATGCCTCTGAAAGAAAGTAGACCAGAAGCTGGAAAATCTCACACTTTTTTTTCTTGTTTCCTACTTTATGAATGGTTATTTTTAAATGCCAGTTTAAAAAAGTTTAATAAATTTGCTTTTGTATACAGATCTTAAATACCAGACTTCTGTGATGGGTGTTTTTAAGACGTTACCATTCATCGGTGTATTGCTCAACATTAAGTTGTAGTTGTAATGATTGTTGTTGGAAAGTGACGTTTTGTAACTGGTATGCATTGCTGGTGTTATATTGTGTATCCACCTCCGCTGAATTTTGTACCATATTTCTTACCGGTCTTACCTATACTTTACACCGTAATGCAGAACTACAGCCTCATCATAGGTCAGTAGCTTTACCTTCGTGCTTCTCAACTTGTTCTACAGGACATGTTCGATCCACATGGCTGGTCTGAAGATTCCTATTACGAAGCTCTAGGTATTCATTTGAGTGTTGTTGTGTTGGTCGACTGTTTTCTTTGCCATTTTGTCCAAACCATGTTAAACTGCTTTTTGCATCTGGTTGTCTGGACAGCCAAAGCTCAGAAAGTAGAAATGGACAAACTGGAGAAGGCAAAGAAAGAGCGGACTAAGGTGAGCAGCCTAACAAGGTTTTGAACCTTCTAGGTCGCTACCAAAAAATAAATTTGTCATCTACATAATTGGTCAGTGTGCAATACATTAGACATCTGAACGCTGTTTTCCACCCAAACCCTCTACTGCTCAAGCTGTCCAAAGTTTCAGTTCGTCAGTCATCTCTAAATGGCTCGGCAGCACGCTTGATAACTGCATGCCACGTTTGTGACTTGAAAGTAGAGGATCCTGTTTGAACAGGCTTTATTTGCCTGAGTAAAATGTATTGGAATGGATTGGCAAGTTTTAACAGTCCATTTCATGTAGAGTCATCAAGCTGCTTATTGGGCAGTGGGGTGCAGCACATGGAGAACGTTCTGTACAGGCGTGGAGTTTTCCGTTGTGGTTAGGAGACGCCTCTTGTCTATGGTTCCATCTAGTACAGCTGGCTAACCGCAACACACTGATAGCAGATTATATCTCTGATTGGTCACGCCTTTGCTGACTCGTACGGTTTTCACCTTACAGATTGAGTTTGTGACTGGCACCAAAAAGGGAACAACCACCAGCGCTGCTTCTACCACCAACACCACCAGCACCGCGGCAACGGGTATGAACACGGACCACCGGTGTCGGCCAGCAGAGCTGCATCCACACCCATCTCCAAATCATCTCATTTCTGACCTTTGTATATCAGCCTGTTTGTGGTAGTTGCTGCTTTCCCAGTCAGGGTCACAGTGAGCAAGTGCTTTGGGATGCGATCCTTTGTGCACGGGGCATGAAATGGCATGCGGCCTGAATGCCAGTCTGTGTAGAAGACATCTCCACATACATTTACAGACGGACGCTTTTTGACAGATTCGCCAGTGCTGCTTGTGTTTAGGAGGAAACCTGAACTGTTTGGGGGAAAAACCCTGTAAATGAGAAATAATTGCAGATTCTGTAACACCTTATTTAATTTTCCAAAAAAAAAAAACCGTTGCCCTCTGTCAGCTATCAGTAGTGTTTTCTGTTAATTTCATTAGTCCTGGTGTTGTGATGTCACCCCTGTCTCAGACGCCCAGAAGAGGAAGAGCAAATGGGATTCGGCGGTTCCTGTCACTCTGGCCCAGCCGGCGCTGCTCACCACCACGGCCACGCTGCCCGGCGTGGTCTCTGTCACTACCACAGCCAGCGGCACCAAGACCACCGTCATCTCCGCTGTTGGCACCATCCTGAAAAAGGCCAAGCAGTGAGAGCCCGGGCGACTCTTCCGGCACGTGTCCCGCCCTCCAGGAGAGGAGATTCTCGCCTGTCTCAGTACTGTGCTCGGCCCAGTTCCTGCTCTTTTGACCTGCTCAGGATGGACGATGCTCAGAACGTTTACCTGGACATCCTACTCCTCCCCCTTCATAAACTTCTACCTTCAAATCTCGTTGCCACAGTCTCTGACATCCCTAAATCAAGCTTTAATAATCGCATGCCCATTGTATTCCAACCGACATCCACCTTCTTACACTTTGTTGTATATTTACATTGAAGTGAAGCCAATGGTATATATAAATGGGAGAGACAATAGTTTCCAGTTGAGGAAAATGGTTCTCTGTCAGGGTCACAGGTTTTTCACTGGAAAATGTATGGCTAGACAGTTAGGGCTACCTGCATCCCCGTGATTGCTTGGCAACCATGCAGCTGAGAGACTGAGGATGTCCCCCTTGTACTCGTGCAACCACTGTAACATTTATGTCCCCCCCTTCAAAATTTGGCCACCATTGAGGCCCATGTTTACTCCAGGTCTCTGGCTTATCTGCTTGTTCATCTCCCAAGTGAAAGAGGATGCATACCTGGGAAAGTTGGCTCTCTTCCTAAAGCTTACTTTTCAGTGTTCTGATGAGAGACAGCTCGTTAGGGGGGGGGGGGGGGCAATTTACATCTAAGAAAATAAGATTGTGTGTCGTCTGTCATTTTTATTGTTTTAATGCCTGTTCAAAGACTTTTTGGTAATATTTTTACACGGGAATGTTATGCTGATGTGTGTAGAGGAATAAAAGATGTCTGTATTTGTGTTACATTTAATTCCGGTTTTAGATACTGTTTTCTAAACATTTTGATGTCAAAAATTTAAAGGGGAATAACCAGATTGATGCTACCCCTAATTGGGTCTTATAAAGCAGTGGTTCTCAACCTTTTTTGGCCCAGTTTTTACCACACCAGCTCAGGTGCGACCCATTATCATGTATAGGTTTAAATTAACACTATGATCAAGCACGCAGTGCACTCTGCAGTTTACACCAATCAATGCCTGTCGCACAATTCTGATTGGATGCACCAGTGAATTTTTAATTAAGCATCTGCGGTTGGCTTCTTGGATTGGGTGAGGGTACACTAGTTTTGTGCTAAATGCTTGCAGACTCCAGTACCGTTTATATATGTTAATTCTAGGATTGCAGCTGGGAAATCTGATCATGGATCAGCATAGGAGCTTGCTGGTTTTAAAATGCTTACATTTCCAACTGCCTTGCGACCCTTTCAGAACTTGCTGTGACCTGGGTTGAGAATCGCTGTTACAAACATCTCACAAAAAAGGGTATTTTAAGTGGAAGATCGCTGGACATCAGGTGACACATGAAAGGATGCTTAGCTGCAGCACTTGCTCTGTTCGTTCCCTGAAAAAGGTCATTTCAAACGTAGTTTCAGTTTTGTAGCCAAATGTTCTGAAATAAAACAGCATAACCCTGCAAAGGATGGTACATTCACTTAAACATGTATTGGTTACATTGAAAATATTACTGCTGTTGATGTTCTATAATTGGATGTATAAATAATTTACAGAATTGTGGCTTGTATGGGTTATTAAACAATGTGAAAAGAAAGCTTGCAGCTTTGCACTTTCCAGAAGGCTGAGGAACACATCTGTTATCCAGGTGGGTGCTTGATTTAGTCTTCACATCTGGGTTCCGTACAACTCCGCTGATAAGAACCGCGCTGACTTCTGAAATGCCGCTGGGGTCAAAGGTGAGTGTATGCGCAGCCCAGATGCACAGTAGGAAGCTGAATCATTAAGGAGAGTGGGGGCAGGGGCAAGTCTGGCTGTTTCACAACGGGATTATGCAAGTACATCGATGGCAGACGTGTTGGAAGAGGGGAATGCACTGGGTGTGGTGAGCGCCTGCCTGGTGTTGGTGGCTACTTGTTTTTAAGGGGTTGATACTCGTGCAGCTGAAAAGTTTTTTGATTTTAGTCATACATTTTTCCACATCACAAAGCCCATCCTACTAGGCACCAGGCAGAGTGATTAGCGAATGGCTGATTATATGTAAATGGAGGCTGTGCAATTCATAGGAAGTTAATGTGGAGTTTCAAATGTATGAAGAGGTATGTGGAGGTATGTCCTTCTTAGTCCCCTGGAGGACAGGTTTGGAACATCTGTGTGTCTTGCCAACTGGCTTAAGCATCCACCTGTCATCTGGGTAACATCATTAAGAAGAGTAATCAGGTGGACTTAGTACACTTAAGGAACTTATTCTATGATGGTAGTGTTTCAGCTTTGACAGTATAAAAGATCTTGTCCTCAGGCTTTCATGGTCGCCTGGTTCTGACCATGTTACCTCATTTCTGTACATGAGTTCTCAATGCATTTGCCAGAGGTGGAAAGTTCAGGTGCAGAAAGTACAAATCCTGACCATGGCTTTGTTTCAACCAACCCACCGAGTTTTAAAAAGTCACGGTCACTGAGTACTCAACTGGTTGTTGAAACAAAACTTTGGTCTGGATTTGTACTTTTGGGATCTGAACTTTCCACCTCTGATAAATGCATTGAACGCTGGGAAAATGCCGTTGAAAACTCAATTACAGAAATGAGGTAAGAGGGTGAGAACCAGGCATTTCTATACTTTCCACCTCTGGTCATTGCCATGGTTCATGAATGTGGCAGATCCCCTTTTGGGGGCATGTATGTGCAACTGTCCATGTTGTTTGTATTAATACTTATAGACAGTATTTGGCCACGTTTGAATTTTCCCAAACTCCAATACTCAAAAGTGTTGTGAAATGTGACTCATACCCCCCTCCGGTGCCACATTACGCAGAATGTCTCTCCTGCCCTACTGGCACCGTTCCGCTGTGGTGGGGTGTGTTCTCGAGTCCGCAGGCAATGTAATTTAAGCGGTCGGAGACTCATGCATTTATGCCGTAAGCTCCTGCCCTGCCCCGACCTCCGTGCTGAGCAGCCTGACCTGCGTGTGAGTCACTGAGCACACCTGGCGTGCACGGGGAATGGTGCACGGGGAGCAACACCTGCTGCTGCAGCTCACTTGTCTGATTGTTACACAAAATAAACCCAGGATCTATGTGTGTAATCAGGACTTCCTGTCAGTTGTCAGCATTTTGATTGCTGACAACTGACCAACATCCATCCATACATTTTCCAAACCGCTTATCTTACTGGGTCGCGGGGGGTGCGGAGCCTATCCCGGAAGCAATGGGCACGAGGCAGGGAACAACCCAGGATGGGGGGCCAGCCCATCGCAGGGCACACTCACACACCATTCACTCAATTTAGCAGGTCCTATTAACCTCAGCATGTTTTTGGACCGTGGGGGGAAACCGGGGTATCCGAAGGAAACCCCACGACGACATGGGGAGAACATGCAAACTCCACACACATGTGACCCAGGCGGAGACTCGAACCCGGGTCCCAAAGGTGTGAGGCAACAGTGCTAACCACGGCACCACCATGCATATATTACAGAATTCACAAGGGCCTAAACAATGATTAGTAAAACTTCATAGAAAGTTCTAGAATATACCCTTTAGAATGTGCCCTTTATTTCCTTTGAAATAAACTGTGTCCTAGTAGAAGAGCTCTGATGAACTATAGATAGCAGGAACCATATGATAAACACATGGAATTTATACTGAACGTTCTGCTGAACCTGCTGGCCCTTCAATGACGCACTTAAATGACATATTCACCTATAAAAAATACACACACAAAAATGCTGCCCTTTTTCATAAAACGACTATAAAAAGCGGTTCTTGGAGTCTACAGTGCTTGTCTAGTGTTGGGAATCGGTGGTCTCACACCATCATATTAGGGGTTTGAATCCTGGCGCTGCCGCCTTGCACTCATAGCCTCCAGGACAGGCTCTGGATCTCCCACAACTCTGAACAGGATAAGCAGTTACACAGAAGATGGATGGATGGAAAGAAGGGATGAATGATTGAATGACTCCCTTGCTACTACTTTGTGTGGGCTTTGCATGTCCTCCCCACTGAGTGGGATATCCTTCTGTCCTTAGGCATGCCGGCAGGCTAATTGGTGTCTCCAAATTGCCCATAATCTATGCACGTGCTCTGTGCCTTTGACCTCCCTGGACCAGGATAAATGGTTAGTTGATGGGTAATGATTCTGCTCTTGAAAATGTAAAAGTTGAATATAGGTTTCTGAATGAAGTTATCTTGCTTAATTTGAAGGATTTTGTTTGTTTTGGCAAAATTGCAAAACTAGAGAAGGGCCAAGGAATGAAAAACATTCTTGCACAAACGAGACTTTGAAACGAAGTGCTGCTACGCATGGATGCTAGTAGTAATATTTAAAAATACAAATATTTTTTATTTATCTCCACGTGGATTTCATTCCCTATTTACTCTATCAGTTTATGGAGGTGTTTTTCAATTCCCCGCAATGGCAGCTGACAAAGGCCATTGAAAGAATTCATTGGTCTAAAAATGTGACCGATTGTTATGGAAATTGTTAGGAGTCCGGTGCAGGGAGGCAGGAGTCCGCGGGAGAGCCGCGGAGTTTGGCTGCAAGCGAATGAGCGACGGAGAGACCCAGCAAACTGCGCGGCAGCATTGCAGTCCCGTCGAAATGTGACTCGGATACATCGTTCGTGGTCAATTAATTTCCAGAAATTGGTTATGCACGTGAAGGATACAACAAATAACGTGACTTCGACGTTTTGAAATTGAAGTAAGTATTTTACATTATGAGATTTTGAGATCTGAGTTTAAATTTATCAAAGACACAAATAAAGAAATGGTTTTAATATATCTCTTCTCTCAGTGATGCAATATGTTGGAAACACCTGTTGATTATTTTGCGTTAAGTAGCATTACATTTTCATTATTACATTATTACACTTTATACGTAGTTCTACAACTTTCGAATAACTCAAACGTCATTCTGTATGGTTCTGGGTTAATATTTATTAGCATCTAATATGATTTCGATGCATGTGAAAACAAGAAGTTTGAGTTATTTGCGTGTTTTAGAAAAGTAATGGGGATTAAGCATCGTCAGGGCTGCGAGAAGGAGTCTGAATGCCCCTGTCTTCGAGGATAGGGGGAAGACCGTCAAGAAGCTGCTGTATTGTACTCAAACTTTCAGCCATTTTAAGCATTTTGGATTGAAAGAGCGTTAATTTGGATGAGTGAAGAACATCGGAATGTAGGAGCCTGGCGTGGGGCAATCTAAGCAGGATGTGTGAGACAGCCTCTCTCCTTCATGTGATAACTTCACTTTGCATCTATAATATAGGGACTTGTTTGATTTTATGTTCTTGGAAGGAAACTAGGTGTTTCTGATCGTTCTAAATTAGCGTGATTCCACATTTCTGCAGTTTAGAAAGTCCTAAACAAGATGCAGTGACATTGCAGTGCCTTTTTTTGGGGGGTGGGACAGAACTGTGGTATTCTTTGTCAAATGCCCATCCAGCTACTTGATGACCCACAGTTCAGGGCGTTGGTCAGAATTACAGGAAAGCACAATCAAATATGTACTCTGTGCACATTGTAACTTTGAGTCCTGTCATTCCAGTAATAATATTCTAGTCCAGTGAAAAGAATGTTAAGCAAAGGGGTTATTCCTGTTGTGCTTCGGAAAAATAGAATTACAGACTAAAGTCACATTTAGAAATGTGTAGAAGAATTCTCCAGTGATTTTTTTTTCAAAAGTAGAAAAGGAAAATTATGCGATATTTTAAGTCACATGGTTGTTTAATACACTGCAGTGTCTGTTGCGAACATATTATCGATGATAATTTTATATGTATAAAGAACTTGTGCTAACAGCATGATTCTGGTGCAGGAAACCAGGCCTCCGCATCAGTAATGTACATCCCAGTGAGAGAAACAACACTGCAGGTTGGTACTTTGGTGATAGTCGTGTCAGAACAGAGACTGCTCTCCTGGTGCAGTGCAAGATAGGGCTTGCAGTGGCTAGCAATTCTGTGTTACAAAGTAATGGAACAACCGGTAACATAACAAAGTAACAGCAAAATCCTGCAAGTGTTTTTGAACAGTTAAACTAGAGAAAGATGCTTTCATCAGGCTTAAGAGGAAAATATGCAGCGGATCAGCGCTCGCCGCAAAGCTGACGGCGGGGGCTGTTTTTTTTTTTTTTTTTTTTAGCTGCGCGGCGGATCACGCAGAAAGAGGCGATTTTTCTCCCTTGGCGTGTCTGTGTGCGTAGAGGTCACACTCTGGAGAGAGCTTTGGCTGACTGGCACAGTCAAATCCCTCCTGCTCAGGAATGCAGCGGCCTACCCCTCTCCTCTCTCCCTCACTGCTCTCGTGTAACTGTACACAGGCTACAGGACGCGTGCGTGTGTGTGTGTGTGTGTGTGTGTGTGAGTTTTACAGGAGCAAATACAATCAACTTTCAGGAAGTTCCATGCTGTGGCCTTCAAGGATATACCTGTCAAAATACAGTAGTGTATGTGTATGTATTCAGCACTCCGTGTCTGTTTGTGCAGTCCTGACTGTGCACTTTTTACACACCCTTTGGGCATGGTTCTTGCTGCCCCTCCCAAGAGGGGAGTGGGGGAGGAGGGGGGGCAGGGAAGAGGTACGTCAGTCTCAAGCCCACACAGGCGAGCCACGCCGGGTGGAACGGGGCAAGGGGAGAGGCCCGGCCTCGTATAATTAGTGACACCTCTGAGATATAAAGGAAGGGGAGGAGGGAGGGAAAGAGGAAGGGAAGGTGGCCATTCACGCAGCACACCTGGGATAAAGGAGCGCGGAGCTCAGTCAGGGGGAGGGGCTACAGCTCTCTCACACACACCCTTATTACTTTTCAACCTTGTTCTCTCCCAGTCACTCTCACTTCTAGGCACTGTCGCGCCTGAGTGTGCACTCGCACGCGCGCACACACACACACACACACGCACGCACTCACATTCTGAAGCACGCCGTCCGTCTCTGAGGTTCAGGGCATAAAAGTCCAGCACTGGGGTTCTGTCCAAAGCCAGGAAGAGAAGCAGTAAAATTCTCCGAAGCTGGAACTAACTGCAGAAAGGTGTCTGTGGAAAACAAAAGTGGATATTAGATAACTCAGCGCCAGAAGAGGAGATAAGGAATTTACTTTTTTGTTGTTTAAACTTTGGGACCTAGACCGGGAAACTGAGCCGCATGAGGTTTGTCACTTCTGTAATCCTCTTACGAATCCTGGCCAGCAGTCTCTGTACTTTTCACTGATTTGTGTGTTTTGGGACAACAGTCCTGGACTCCTGGGCTTTACTGGCCCTGCTAAGATGGTGAGAATGTTATATGCGTGTTGCATTATAAATGTTAGTTGAAAAAGTACACGGAAGCTGTTTTATTGGCATTGCAGGCCTTTGACTTATGAGCTTGTGTGAAGCCGTTATATCTGTAATCATTGTTTTTATTTGTTGCTGAGTCTTACCAGGCAGTAAGATAAACATGCTTCAGGTTGTGTGGTGGAATTTTACCTTGAGAGCCAGAGGCCAGTTTCAGGTTTTCAGGTGCTGTTCCAACTCTTTGAAGACTTCGTATTTATGCCAGAAAGAGTCCAGGTAAACCGAGATATAATCTGCCACGTAACCTTGTAAGTCATCTCTGCTGTTTAATATTGGTGCTATTAGTGCTGCTATTATAAGGCTTTGCAGATATTTCTGGAAAAGAGCAATGGGAAGCGAAGAAGTTACAGACAAAGGTGAGACATTCCAGACAGGGAACCGCACGGACGCCTTAAGGGTTGTGAGTTTTTCGCAGTTTTTCGCAGAGTGATAGATGAACTCCGGTGTGCTGGAGGGTTTAATTTCATTAGCTTTATTGTACAGGATATTAAGTTGTGGAGGTCAAGTGAGGGTCACGTCTGTGTTGTGTCAGGAAAGACGGGAGAGCGGTGTGTTTCCGAGGGCCGTGGAATTCAGTCTTTGGAAGGAGGCTCTGCCTGTCCGTATGGGTCCCACTGCACCTGTAACTCGGCTGGTGGCTGTGAAGCTGCTCCTGAGCAGGAGAGCCATGGGGAGACGTAGGAAGCTGATGGTCAGCTCCCGTGCGCTTGGAAGTAGCAGTGCGACATTGCGTTACATGATGGGGGTGTTTAAATCATCAGCGCAGCCCCCTCGCCAGTCTGCCTCATGCCTGCCAAGCCATAGCTGGTTTGATTAGTCATGGGGTGGTCAGGTAACCAGCCTCTTGCTAGTTTAGCGATAACATCTGAAATGTGCTAGCACTTGAGAGCTGGTGCTCTCCAAAAATCCCGAGAGAGACTCCTCAGCGTGTTGTGTTTGCAGAAAGCCCCTCTGCGCATGTTTTCCTGAGCCCCTTGCCCCCCCCACCCACCCCCCCGGCGATGTCAGCAGCCTGGCCTCGCCCCTCTCTGGAATGTTCATCTTGTGGGAGCATGGCCTGTTATACTGCGCTCTCTATTGTCCTGATGAGTGGGGATCACAGCCCTTGACCCTACGGTCAGGCTCAGGGTTACGATTTACTAGTCTCTCCCTGAACTGGTTTGACTCAGCCAGAAAACAAAACAACATTTCAACCTATCAGGCTTACATTGTTTTCCAAGGGAGACGAGTATTTTTGCTCCACTCACAGCACCTTCTGTAATCAAATTCACAAATGGGTGCAATATTGTATTTTTTCCCCGGTGTTTCCCCGAAGAGTGCTGTTTTGGAGCCTCTCTGGTCACTCTCACCCAATGTAGAAATTCTTGCTCTGTGACTCAGGAGACGCAAGGTGAACTGCAGGCTTCGAGAAAACATTGAACTTCTATTCACTCTTTCTAGACATGATTGTTTCTAAATTGCTCTCCATGATCACAGATGCAGTAAGATCCCTTAATTAATGCCATGGTGATTGTGTTTGATCGTGCGTGATATCAGGGATCCAGCAAGGATCCAAAATTCCTAACTCGTTTGAAGCAGAGTCTTCTTCCATCAAAGAGGGTGGATTGATTGGGCTTTGGCCCTGCTGTCAAATGGACGCATCATCCAGACCAGTTTTCCTTGGCTGCTGTTGACATGGTTAAGTGGAATATTGTTTTTCCATTATTGTGCCTCTTTCTTCATTCATCTGGAACGAGCATTGATCCCTGTGGGGAAATTCTCTTTACCATTTTGCCCTGCATTGGTCTTCGTGCATGTCAGAGTGAAAGGGCAGCCACCTTGTGGCACAGAGGGTGCTGGTGGGGTGGGGGGGAGGTTTAGGGCCTGAAGGAGTCCATGGACCTGTGACTGTTCTGCTGAAGCCAGGCTTGAACCAGTGATCTTCCGATCATGGGCACTGAGGCGTAGCCTTCTGAGCCACACAACCCCCTTCAGCATGTTCTGCTGACATGCCCGATTTGAATGCAACGCCCGTTGGTGATTCGTCGCTCTGCTCTGTGTTACAGGAGGGAAATGAGCGGCTGGATCGTATGGCTCTCGCTGGGGGCAGTCCTTCTAACGCTGTGCCAAGCCCAAAGAGGTAACCCCAGTGCAGCAAGACCGCCGTCACCCCTACCATCCCATCCTGCCCTCTGGGCGAAAATACCTTGGTTGTGCTTTCAACTTTAACAGACGAACGTATACAGCACACATTTAGAAGCAAAACAAAGCAGAAAGGCTACCCAAGCTTCCATTGCCTCACACAGAAAAAAGGAGCGACAAGTGCAAGATTATTATAAGTGACAGACATAAAAGTGCTCAGTCTCGTTAAAAGTACCGACTGTGCAACAGCTGATGTTCAGAAATAGAAGGTTAACCAGGAAAATTAAGGGGGGGTAGGGGGCAAATGAAAATCACTGCCTCATGCTGTTACAGTCGAGCACTCCTTTCAGTACAGTATTGACCTAACATGGTGTCCTAATCCTATAAAATGTACCCATTATACAACAGATATATAGCATTAAATATCAGCATATAGCATCCCAAGAGTGTCGGTGGTTTATTTTCTATCCGTTCAAATAGCATATTTTTCCCGATCGTTAGTGGTGCAGATGTCAAAATGCTGAAAAGCTTCCTTTGATGCCTAACATCAGGACTGGGTAAACTCTGACCCTCTGGATGATTATTAAAATGGTGGAGATATGCCAGTTTACCTTTCCGTGACCCTGCTTCCCTCTGCAGTCAATCACTGCATCGCGGCCCAAACCTCCCGCTGCTCTGAATGCATCCAGGCTGGAAAAGGCTGCACGTACTGCAGTGATGAGGTGAGATTCGGCTGTCACTGCTGCAGCCAGCGGTGCAGCTTCCCTACGACCGATGACGTTCCCCATTGCAGCAAAAGTCACCTTCGAAGGTTCCTGAGTCAATAGGATTAGTGTAGTACGGTGAATTCACTGGGAACTTTTCTTCTTAAAAGATGAGTACTGATTATAGTGTGCATTTAAACTCGGACAACTAAAGAATGAAGGTATTTATAAATATTCATTCATTTCAGTAATAAAATGTTCTTGTTGGAAAAATCATTATTGAACAAGATTAATTAGAGACATCACATTTCACAACATGTATCTTTAGAACATGTAGAAACCAGTAATATGCACCAAAAGTGATCCATTTATTAGGTATACCTGCCTGTCATGCGAACAGCCGGCTCCTCTAAACAGCAAATCAGGTAAATGTACAGCACACAAACGAGGTCAAGAGGTTCAGTTACTATTTGAATAAGCTCTGCTGAGGCTGAGGCGCCTGATCTAAGTGATTCTGAGTTTGGTGTGATTGCTGGTGGTTTCTGAGATGAATGACATGTTAAGCGACAAACATCTGCACAGCGATAGTTCTGTGGTGTGAAAACTCTTTGCCAATGAACAATATTATAGGAGAAATGGTCAGATCTGTTACAAGTAACACCAAGGGCACAAGATCAGTGCAACAGCAGCGTGCAGAAATGCTTCTCTGAACGCAGAACTCATCTACCCTGGTTGTAGTTCTGTAGGACTAAGCTAGGTTTATCTATTAGATTGCCCATTGAGTGTATGCCGCTATTAAATATGTAACATATTTATGTAACATATAAGAAGTTCTTTCATTCAACTTTTTTTTTTTTTGACAGAAATTTTTCTAAGAGCTGTATTTGTTTTTCTGTGTGTTGGATTGCAGTCGTTTGATTTTCCACGCTGTGACCTTCCTGAAACCCTGAAGTCAAATGGTTGCACCATGATGACAGGGGTCGAGAGCATGATGCAGACAGACAAGGTAAGTCAGCAAGGGATCTGAGCACAACATGTCCTGACAGGGCCGATCCTAACCCATGCGGCGCCCTAGGTGACCATCATCTTATCTTATCTTCTCAGAAGTGAAATTGACTGTCAAGTCAGTGCCCTCTCTGAAGTTGGTGCCCAGGGTGGTCACCTGTGTCGTCTGTAGGACTGACTGGCCCTGTGTCCCACTTCCCTTTTGTTTAACAGATTAAATTGCTCTGTCTGATGTGACTTGGAACGCTTATCTGAAGCACACAGCTCTTACCATGTGACCCCCTTACCTCATTTGGCGTGCAGAACACCGAGATCAACACCAGGCTGAATGTTTCACAAGTCGCCCCGCAGCTGATGACCATGCGCCTGGTCCCAGGAGAGGAGAGGGAGCTGTTGGTGAACATCTTCGAGGCTGAGAAGGGTCCTCTGGACCTGTATATTCTCATGGACTTCTCCAACTCCATGAAGGACGATTTGCTGAATCTGAAGAAGATGGGGAATTCCCTGGGTAAGATGCGCAGTTTGGTGCTGCTTCGCAGTCTTCTTATGTAGTGCATTTTGTTGTGATTTGTCAGGAGCATCGCCGCATGATGTGTAACGGTGATGTTACTGTGTACGTAACAGCGAACCTGGTTGGTCAGCTGTCAGACGACTACACTATTGGCTTTGGGAAGTTTGTCGATAAAGTGACTGAGCCGCAGACTAGCATGAGTCCCTCAAAGTAAGAATCTGCATCGCAGGCCGTCCTTTTTCATCGCAGACTCTTTTTGGGAATTCTGAATCTGGTTGGTCAATGGGATTGATTTCTAGCTAGAGTTTGTCCTTTTCCCCCCAGGCTGAAGCAACCATGGCCAGACAGTGACCCACCCTTCTCCTTCCAGAACACGATCCCTCTCACCAGCAACATCACCCTGTTCACGGAGAAGCTGAAGAAGGAGCGTATCTCAGGCAACCTGGACGCTCCGGAGGGAGGGTTTGATGCCATTCTCCAGGCAGCCGTGTGTCAGGTAACTCCACGTTAGCAACTTCTCTCCATCAGAAGCCTCCTGTTCCCTTTGTTCTATTGCCTTAGTGCTTCACAAGAGGCTTCTAATCACTCGGGACTAGATTGTGTTAATAGAGTTTCTACTTATCACCCGGGCCAAGATTAAACTGGCATTCAAGCAGTAATTGGCAAACAGTAGTTAATAAAACATGGAAAAGCTTGTGGGAGTTTTACTTACACAAAAGAATGTTGTGAGGGCAGTAAGGGAAATGATTGGTTCAGAGAGATAACCAATCATATTGTAGAGGAGGTGGGTCCAAGCAGTTAGAGGAGGTGGGACCAAGACATCTGATTGATTGATTCCACCTCCTCTGGCTGCTTGGACCCACCACCTCTACAATATGATTGGTTATCTCTCTGAACCAATATTTTTTCCTTCTGCCCTTAGAACATTACTGTGTAAGTAAAATTCCCATAAGCCATGGAAAAGCAGAAGAAGAGAAGAAGTCAAGTATGGCTCTTCACAGCATACAGATATTTCAATATTGTTTAATTTCTGTGTTTTTAATTTATGGGTTTGGAGAGCACTAAATCCTCTGGGCGAGTGTAGTTACCACACTGGAATATGCCACAGATAATTGCAGCAATTTGTCCGTCTGCCCTTACCAGGAGCAGATTGGCTGGAGGGAAAACAGCATACACCTGCTGGTCTTCTCTACTGAGTCTGCGTTCCACTACGAGGCCGATGGTGCCAACGTGCTGGCTGGCATCCTGCCACGCAATGATGAAGCCTGCCACCTGACACCTGATGGCTCTTACACCTATGACACACGGCAGGATTACCCCTCCGTACCCACCCTCGTGCGACTGCTAGGCAAACATAACATCATTCCCATTTTTGCTGTCACAAACTACTCTTACTCTTACTACGAGGTAGGTGGGCCTGCAGTCCGGGATGAAAGAACTCAAATTGATTTTTACCTGGTGAACTGAGATCATTTGCTTCAATTGGGGTCGAGCTGAAGTATTTTAAATAATAATGAGAATCATTGACCGAAGATGAACACAAGCCTTGGATTTAATTAATGTAATATTACAACCACTCCTCGTTTAGCAACAACCTCGGTTAGCAATCATTCACAAGTACAACGTTACAAAAAATTCATGCACATTTACAACCAAATTTTGTACACCTGATAACGCACACCGGAGTGAGAGAGATTTTCAAAGTAGAATGTAGAAAATACTGTAAATAATGTCCACTTTGTGAAGGATAAAAGGCATTAAGTAGAGAAGGCTGAAGTAAAGTCGGAAGTACAGTCATGGTCACACCTAGACTACTGTGACTTTCACTTAGTGACCATTTTGCTTAACGACCTGGAGTTTGGAATGAAACTTGGTCTCTATTACTTGCTGTGTGTGAAGGCCCTGTTTAGCCCCTGTTTAGGTCCTGTTTATTCCCTGTTTAGGCCCTGTTTAGGCCCTGTTTATTCCCTGTTTAGGCCCTGTTTATGCCCTGTTTAGGTCCTGTTTAGGTCCTGTTTATTCCCTGTATAGGCCCTGTTTATGCCCTGTTTAGGCCCTGTTTATGCCCTGTTTATGCCTTGTTTAGGCCCTGTTTAGGTCCTGTTTAGGCCCTGTTTATGTCCTGTTTAGGCCTTGTTTATTCCCTGTTTAGGCCCTGTTTAGGTCCTGTTTAGGCCCTGTTTAGGCCCTGTTTATGCCCTGTTTAGGCCTTGTTTAGGCCCTGTTTATTCCCTGTTTATTCCCTGTTTAGGCCCTGTTTATTCCCTGTTTATGCCCTGTTTATGCCCTGTTTAGGCCCTGTTTAGACCCTGTTTATTCCCTGTTTATGCCCTGTTTAGGCCCTGTTTATTCCCTGTTTAGGCCCTGTTTATTCCCTGTTTAGGCCCTGTTTATGCCCTGTTTAGGCCCTGTTTATACCCTGTTTATGCCCTGTTTAGGCCCTGTTTATGCCCTGTTTATTCCCTGTTTATGCCCTGTTTAGGCCCTGTTTATGTCTTGTTTATTCCCTGTTTAGGCCCTGTTTATGCCCTGTTTAGGCCCTGTTTATGCCCTGTTTAGGCCCTGTTTATGCCCTGTTTATGCCCTGTTTATGTCCTGTTTATGCCCTGTTTAGACGGTTTGGACTGTCTCAAAGGCCGGTTCTCTGGTGCTCCATAAATGTGACACTCCTCATTCCCCTGTTATTTTAGTCATTCCTTTCCCTAATTGATCGTCAGTCTGCTAGTTTGTCATCCACTCCCACTCAGATTTCTCAGTCATTTCCAGGACATGTTTGTAGCTTCTCATAGCTTCTGTCCAGCCCTCCCCTCCTGTCTCTTAATTCCTCCCTGTCTTAAGAATGCCTGGCACAGACCTGATGTTTATTCAGCAATTCAAACATCACAACCATCTCCTGTTTCTTTCCTAACACCCGTTCTGAGTGCAAACCGATTTTATGTTTTTATGCATTCCAATAAATTTTTTCTCATTCTGCTTAATTTTTCACATTTTCATTTGTCTCCTGTTGTGACTTAGTGCTTTGCTTAGCTATTTCATTTTTCTGTTCATATCTGTGTCGGTCACCCCACTGTTTTCTGCCATAATTTCATCTGTCCGCTCATATTATAAAACTGTTGTCCTTCTAATAGGCTGAAATTTTCTTTTGGTTTTTAGTGGTGATACCAGCTGTTGGATGAACGCATAGCAACACGGTTTAATATTGCTCTTGTTGTTAGAGATCCAGCTGCCTGTACATTAGGACATCCCTGTTTTCCTCTCTAATTTAGCTCATCCTCAGCATAGCATGTTGATCACCCTGCT
The DNA here is from genome assembly GCF_023856365.1 of Brienomyrus brachyistius. NCBI lineage: Eukaryota > Metazoa > Chordata > Actinopteri > Osteoglossiformes > Mormyridae > Brienomyrus > Brienomyrus brachyistius. The sequence goes on along the minus strand of NC_064537.1, from coordinate 15,580,600 downwards.
AACTCTAACAGTTCTGTTCTTCCACCTTGTCATGTTTTTTTGTAGAAATTGTACCAATACTTTCCCATCGCTGATATTGGGGAACTGCAAGAAGATTCTTCCAACATCCTGACTCTCATCGGAAGTGCTTTCATTGTGAGTGTCATGAATTCCATGCATAAGCATGAGTATCTGGCCGGTGAATACGATGCTGTAACTTATTTACGCAGCACTGAAGCAGTTTAACTACGGACACCATCTGCTGGATTTTTCTGCTCGAGTTCCTCCATAGCTGCAGCAGATTTTTTTTTCTTGACCCTCTTCTGCTCTCATTCTTCTCCTCCCCCTGTCCTGCCCACTAGAACATTCGCTCGAAGATCAGCCTGAGAGCTGAGGACAGACCCAAGGCTGTGGAGACCCAATTCTTATCCACTACTGGTAGTATGAACAAGGATGGGACCTTCACGAATAAACCGGGAAAAACGGTAGGATGCACACAACAGTATCAAATCAACGTGTCATACAAAAAAACGTGACGTAAACTGTATAAGTAATGAAAAATGTAAGGAAAAATTCTCCATTTTATACTCACTTGATTTCTTTTTTCTTAGTACATTATTTTGATTTTATTGATAAACTTTTGTATTTTGGTAGTGACACATCAACAGCATATTTGACCTGAGAGGCAGTGAGTTTTTTCAGTGGTGCTGTAGAGCTTCCTGGGGTCAAAAGTGTAAATATGCTCCTTCATCGGTGAACCGCCACGTGTGTGACACGAGTGCGTGTGTCGACCTCAGGGCACGTTCAAGCTTCGGGTGAAAGCTCACAGCTCGGTGGGGGAGGAGCACGTGTGCCGGCTGCCCGAAGAGGACAGGAAGGGTGCCATGCGGGTGAAACCCACCACCTTCACCCCCAACCTCAGGATTAACACCGAAGTGCTGTGTGCCACCTGCGACTGTGAAAAGGTGAGGGAGGAGGGCAGAGGCCAAAGGTCAAGGGTATGAATTTGAGACCAGTAAGGTAATCTGTTTTATGTTTCATTTTTTCCTAATTTTTTAAGGATGTTTTGGCTGTGCACTTTTACCTTTTTAAAAGCATTTACACTGTGTTTACTTATTTGCACGATGTGAACTGTCTTTGCACTTCATCATATTTTGCATCATGTTACATGCAGCAGAATTTCCCCTGGAAATTCATATCATATCCTATCGTATCGTATCATATCATATCATATCATATTGTATCAAATCATATCATCATCTCAGCTTAACTTATCTTGATGCAGGGATGTTATTGTTGATGTATGCTAGATATTACAGCTTTTTAAATGAACACATGACATGGAGACCCACTGATTTGCAGAGAGTAGTTCAGAGATGATGCCTTCTATTAGATATGACCCGTTGCCATCCTGAGCTGAAACAGAAGCATAGTGACTAAGCTTGGTTTCCCATTTCTCTGTTGACGTAGAAACCTCAGTTGAATGCAGTGAAATGCAATAGGAATGGAGATCTGATCTGTGGGGTGTGTCACTGCCACCCCGGCTGGTAAGTGCCGCTCTCACCATGTGATTCACAACTTACCATGCCGTTAGGAAACAGGTACCAAGCTCACCATTCGCCTGAAGGATAATGCAGGTGAACCCACAGAAAAATCATGCGGTAATATCAACACATTTATTTAATGATTATACAGCTTATTTAGAAGTAAGTTCATTAAGTTTCCAGAAGTCTTCTTGCATATATTTGGGCAATTAGTGAAGATCTCCAGCTGTACATGCATCAGATTGGACTGGAAGTATGCTAGATGCCAGATCATCCCCTGTGTCGTCAATACAGATGATGACCTTTTCCTGCTTCCCTTTCCAGGCTGGGGGCCTTCTGCAACTGCTCTGCGGCAGTGTCCTCTTTGGACAACAGCAAGTGCACCAATTCTAGCACGGGTGAGGTCTGCTCGGGCAAAGGGGACTGCCAGTGCGGGACCTGCACTTGCCACCACCCCCATCAGTACGAGGGCCCCTACTGTCAATTTGACAAGTCCCAGTGTCAGCGGTTTGGGGGGTTCCTCTGCAACGGTGAGTAGGCGGCAGTTAAGGTTTTGCTTCTACGATGTTATTTTGAATTGAGGGGTTACCGGATTTCTTGATATCCGAAGGACAGGTGTGTTTTCAGTCTTACGGCTCTTTTCCACTGGCATACAGAAACCAAGCCGTACCTGACCTATACCACGAAGAGACACTAGTTACAGCGCAGTTCCAGTGCAGTTCCAGCTCGCTTTGATTTTCCACTGCAGAAGGGTCGGCTCGGTAAAGGTGTTGCCGGGTTTGGAGAGTGACAGTAGCGTAAAACCAATGAGACGCTTATTTATCGTTCACACAGTATACATCATGATTTACTATGTGTCAGAATCCTCTAGCACGTCTAAGAATTGCCATCTTATGTTAGCATCAAACGCTGGTGGAATTAGCATTCGCTTGTGTAAATTTGCATTACAGATTCATTCCGTTCTGTTGTTCGATACAGAACCAGTTTAGGATAAAGAGTGACAGTCACAGAGTAATCAACTGGTTGGTTGAAACAAAATCTTGGTCTGGATTTTTGCTTTCTGGACCTGAACTATCTATCTCTGGTTATGTAGTAGTTTTTTTAAGTCAAAAGTTATCGGGGATGCATCAATACATCATGATGTGTGATACTACTGGCAGTGAATAATATATAGAATATGCCCTTTGCTCCTTTAGAGAATGCGTGCAAATTGACGCAGATCTCTGTGCATTGTGACCAGTCAGGTGGAGGTAACACAACCAGCTCAGTTTAGTCGGTGTGGGTACGGCTCGGGTACGGCTTGGGGATGGCTCACAGGATTTACAATGGAAAACTGTCAGTACGCGGTACGGCTCGGGTACGCCTTGGTTCTTGGTTGCAGTGGAAAAGCTCCATTAGACTGAGGTGAGACCAAGGGCGTGCAAATTCCACCCAAAATGTCAGTTTGCATGCCCAAATGAAATTTGAAAATGGTTGTCCCTTAATTCTTCAGATTGAACGTGGTGACCCTAAATGCAGTGACACACTGGTCATTGGCTCGGTCTTTAAGAAATGACAGCAATGGTTGTTATAGACACACATTCTTTTATTGTGGTTCAGTTTTTGCAAACCTTCACTTCATCACTTCGTGTCTGTGTCCCTGTACAGATCGCGGGCGCTGCTATATGGGCAGCTGTGCTTGTGAGGAAGGCTGGGAAGGAGCTGCTTGTGAGTGTCCCAAGAGTAACGACACCTGCGTGGACAGTGAAGGGGTAAGTGCTGCCGGCCAGCCTTCCTTCCGTCAGTGTCTAAGACTCTCAGTCTTATCTGTCGAGTTCTTACTCAGCTGCTTGTCAGCTAAAATGTTTATAGCCGAATTATATCAACGTGACGGAAATTCCGTGGGTTTTATGTTCTTGAAACTTACGTCTCGCTTTCCCTCGACCCGCCGTAGGGGATCTGCAATGGACGTGGCTACTGTAAGTGTGGACGATGCCACTGTGACAGTTCCCGGACTGATCTTGGCCCGACCTGTGAAATTGGTTTCCAGGTAATCAAAAACATTGCCCAGCTGGTGTGCTTATTGTGTGTGTGTGTGTGTGTGTGTGTGTGTGTGTGTGTGTGCATGCACGCGCGAGTGTGTTTTGTATATATTACATTGTGGGGACCAAACATTTTGATGTTGTCCGGACCATCTTTTCGGTCCCTGCAAAGGGAAAGTCCATTCCATTAAAATCTGTGACTGCAATCAAAAAACTAAAAAATTAAAGGCTAAAAGATTAAATATTAGGTTTTCCCCATAGAAATAGCATAAGTAAATCAGCACATGCAGGGCTTCCATGTGAAATAAGATATAAGATAAGAGCCTTTATTGTTACTGCACACAGAACAGTGGGATATCATTTAGCGAAATGTCATTCATCCAGCTGTACAGCAAATGCAGTCAGGGGGAGATTAATCTGCGGGCCCTAAGCCACCATAAGATTGAATACTCCACTGCCGTCGATTTAACTAACCATTCCATCTTTATCGAGGTGGGACCCTGCTATTTGCAGGAGCCCTTGATTATAGCCTAAGACAACCAATTCATTTATTTGCCCCTGTGTACAATATGCATCATACGTAAAGACAATTTCATATATATCTATAATATATATAAATATTACACAAGGCCACTGCTAGAGATTACGGGCCCCATGATAGCATATCCCCCCCCCCCCCTTACGGTGTCCCTGAATTTAGAAATGCATTTGGGTACATATAGAAACACACCATATACAAAGTATGACACTAGATGCGACAGTGCCGACATTCGTGTTGTATTTTGTGCCGTGCTGTGCTGTGCTGTGCTGTGCTGTGCCGTGCCGTGCTGTGCTGTGCTGTGCCGTGCCGTGCCGTGCCGTGCCGTGCTGTGCTGTGCCGTGCTGTGCTGTGCTGTGCTGTCACGGATGGACCGGTGGTGGAATCGGCCCTTTCTGAGCGATTCGCCTTCTCGCCTTATTGACACTCCCTCCAGGCCCAGCTGGGAATGTGTGAGGACAGGCGGACCTGTGTTCAGTGCCAGGCGTGGAAGACTGGGGAGAGGAAGGGGGATAAGTGCGACAGCTGTCCCTTTAAGATCACCATGGTGGACAAGCTCCCCGACAGTCAGTAATTTCACCTTTAACTTACTGCAGAGGTGGCCCACCTTGTCCAGAAAGGGCCACTGTGTGTGGAGGTTTTCATTGCAACTACCTGATTAGATTACTAATTAGAGGACTGATTGGCTGAAGAGTCCTCACGCCTAAAGGTTATCCCAAAAACCTGCTACATACTGGCCCTTTGTGGATAAGACTGGCCACCCCTGGCTTTCCGGATCAGCTCCAGATTTCGAGAGCTACAGGTTTACCTGTCAGTCAACTGCTGGATTGAGGGTAACGCCAGGTAACCGGAGTCACAAAGTGATCGCATTTAACTTTCTAAAGATTTCTAAATAAATAATCAACAGCCCACCTGGTGGCCCTCAAGGATTGGAGCAGCCCGTTCTTCCTCGTCATCAGATCCATAATATGCTCGTTATTTCTGAACTACTCTCCGCAAATCAGTGGGTCTTCATGTCATGTGTCCACAGGCAAGGATGCCATCGAGACGTGCAGCTTCCGAGACGAGGACGATGACTGCACTTTCCACTACTCTGTGCTGTTCTCCAGCAACCCCAGTGAGAAGGATGAAGTCCAGGTGCTCAAGAAGAGGGGTGAGCTGCTATCTGTCTGAACATTAAATGAAAAGAAATGAAATGAAATGAATGAATGTCTCCATTTGCATGCGTGTAGCATCGATCAAGCAGGCTGCTGGCTCACACCTAGCAGGGGATCTCCGGTTCAAACTTTAAGCGAGTTTTTGGGGATTAACCGGTTAAGAAGGATTCTGTGCTCAGCTGTTGTCATGGTGAATCGGATAATCCATGTCAAGGAGGACATTTTGAGCTACTTCAGGTTTTACAAGCTAGTTTAGAACTGAAAGGCTCCTATGCTTGGCTAAACAGTTCTTTTTATATTTTGGTTTCTTTCCATGAATTACTCATCCAGCTCTTTCTCACTAGTATTAATGACACATGCATAATTATAGGAGACTGACCAATCAGCACACAGGAAGAACTCTGAAGTGAAGTCCAGGTCCTTTTCATTGAAATGGTAGTTTGCAAACCTGTCCTAACTCAAACGGTCCTCCCTGACATGGATTGTCTGGTCGCCCCAGTAGTGAAGGATCTTGCCTTCAAACTGCTGTGTGTGTCTTGCAGATTGTCCACCCGGGGCGTTTCTCTGGCTGATTCCCCTGATCATGTTCCTGATGCTGCTGCTGGGCCTGTTGCTGCTCTGCTGCTGGAAGTACTGCGGATGCTGCAGGGTACCTCCCCACCAGCACCACGCCCCCACCGCCACACCTGCTGTCCCGAGTCCGGGTTCGGGAAGTACAAATCCAGACCAAGATTTTGTTTCAATCAATTAAGTTCTCTGTGACTGTAACTCTTCATGCTCAAATGTTTGTTTGGATTTCGTCTGGATTTGTTCCTTCTGCACCTGAACATTCTACCCACTACATACCACCAGGCCCAGGATTCAAGGGCTCTAGCTACCACATGCTCATAGTCACACGCTCATCTCCTGATACACTTCACACACCATCGCATAGAGATCACACATTCCTCGGTTTTGCCTGTGTAGGGGGAGGCTTTCCCCAATTCTGCCTGCCTGCGATTTTATAAGAATGGAAATATCTGGAACGCTAATGAGGTTTCTTTTTCGTCCATCTCTTAGGAATGCCTTGCTCTGTTGCCATGCTGTGCAAGAGGTATGTTTGTAGGATATTTCCTGTATTCAGGTCATTTTGATTAAACAAAGGTTGATGAATGAATAAGAAAGGCATTGGGTGTGAGTGTCTCTTTGTGAGCACCTAGGCTGACGATGTAGAATGTTGTCTGGACCATTTTTTCTGGACCTAGTCTGGATGCTGCATGTGTAATGGTGTATTGCGCCCACAGGTCGTGTGGTGGGCTTTAAGGAAGATCAGTATATGCTACGGCAGTCCACACTGGCTTCTGACCACCTTGATACGCCGCTCATGCGCACCGGCCCGCCCAAAAGCACCGATGTGGTCCGCTGGAAGATCACGGACAATGTGCACCGGTTAGCCAGCCACCCCCAGAGCCAGGTGGTACCCAGCCCTAAGGAAACCAGTGAGTTCCCACAATGCTTTATTCCGATACGCGTTATCTTTAACTGCTTTTACCCAAAGCAGCTTAGCTCTAGTAGCATTGCAAAGCACATTGAGAGGTGCATGCTGGGTGGGCTTATTGCCGAGCAACAAAACCTCTAACTGAAACTCACCGTAGCTGCTTTCTGCATGTCGGCAAGAGACCATCAAACCCCAAATTATTGTGCCCGCTTTGATTTTGTGTTTCTAGGCCACGCCCCTCATCAACCATGTGGAAAACTATACATAGAATCTATGTTGACCTCACTGCCTTTAGTTAGTATTTTGAGGCAACTTGGTCTTTACTGCTAAACTATTCGGTGGTGAAAATATAGGATAATCAATATCTAAGCAACAAGAACTGGGTTAAAAATAAACTATTCAAGCAAAATACACAGAATGCCTATCAACAAAAATAATTTTATTGACGTGGCTGGTTTCTGGTCTTGTTTCCTGTCATTGCCGGTGTCTCCCTCCAGTCCAGTACCCTATCTCCCTGCGCCTTAACCGCCTGTTCACCGACAGCCTGTCCAACCCTGATGCTCGGGACACAGAGGTCCTGTGCAAGGAGGTGGAGGAAAATGTGAGTGCAGTGCCTTTAACTAGTGGGGCTTTATCTGTCTGCCATGTGCGTTTGCTGTTAGCTTGAGAAGTACAGAAGCAGCTCGTATGAAAGGCGTCGCTCATTGGCTGTCACCTGGTCATGTGATATCTCTCTCTCTCTGTCGTCTTGCAGCTCAATGAAGTCTACAAGCAGATCCCTGGAGCGCAGAAGGTGAAGAAGACAATTTTTAGGTGAGGAAGTGAGGACGACATGGCTGTATAGCGACATCCCTCTGTGCAATAATAGCTCACAGGGTTACACCCTGGTGGCAGAAACTCATAATCAATAGAGACTGGGAAGACCTGTGCTTTGGGCAATTATGTGCAGCTCATTTTTATCAAAATGAACGGCATTGGTCTGTGCGTTTGCTTGTTTCTGATATTTAATATTTTCTTTTTCAGGAAGCAATCAAATGCTGGTAAAAGGTAATAATCGCAGTAGTGGTGGTTAATTAAAATGAATTAAGTTGAATTATAATATCAACAACAGAAGCATATATAAAGGTATGTTCTTCACCCACAGACAGAACCACACGGTGGTGGACACAGTTCTGCCTGCCCCCCGGGCTGCCTACAACGACATCGTCAACCTGACGGAGAGGTCGGTTCAGGCCGGCACCTTCAGTGACCTCAAGGTGGTGCCTGGCTACTACACGGTGGCTACAGACAGAGGTCAGAGCCATAGGAACATCAATGCATATATTTTTTTCTTGTTTATCCAAATCGGTTTACAATAGAAGGAAGAATTATGTGTGTTCCCTGGGATTCGAACCCACAACCTATGCATTGTTAACACAATTCTCAACTTGTTAAGCTGCAGGACCACATACAAGGACAGGGTATATCTGAGAATGAATATTTGGAGTCGATGTGGCTGTACATGTGCACGTACACAAACCTTTCCGCACGTTAGCATGAATCTTCCTGTAATTGGCCAGAGGCGAAAGGGGCAGTGGAGATGCAGGAGGGGGTGGAGTCTGTGGACGTCCACGTGCCCCTCTTCATAAAGGACGAGGACGATGACAAGAAGCAACTGCGCGTGGAGGCCCTGGATGTGCCCATCGGCATCGCTGAGATTGGCCGTCGTTTCGTCAACATCACTGTCATCAAGGAGCATGGTGAGGATCAGCTGACTTCACTGACCTTTGACCCCTGGCCTTGTGGCCTGTAATGCTCAACAGAATATGACAGCTTTTTAGTATCTCATAATAATAAACCTTTGTCTTCTGTAGTTATTTAAAGTCAACTAATCCACACTAATTATTCCTCACAGTGAAGTTTCATTATCTGTTTATCCGAGCTGTTTGCATGTTATGGGTGAGTTTTATCACTCTTCTGTGTCTGCATCCCCCAGCCAAGAGCGTCCTGACTTTCCTCCAACCATCCTACTCCTACATTCGACAGGAAAAGTTTGCCAACATCCCCGTTAACCGTGAAATCTATGAGGATGGACAAACCCAAGTCACCTACCGCACCCGTGACCTCACTGCCAAGGACAAGAAGGTGAGGAATGTGCACACTCACTCACACACGCACACACTCACTCACACACGCGCACACTCACTCACACGCGCGCACACTCACTCACACACGCGCACACTCACTCACACACGCGCACACTCACTCACACACGCGCACACTCACTCACACACGCGCACACTCACTCACACACGCGCACACTCACTCACACACACGCACACTCACTCACACACGCGCACACTCACTCACACACGCGCACACTCACTCACACACGCGCACACTCACTCACACACGCGCACACTCACTCACACACGCGCACACTCACTCACACACGCGCACACTTAGATGCTTTCCCTGCTCACCCTGTTTCCCCTTGTGCTGATTTTAATTCGCTTTCTTTGCATCACGTTGAATGATGTTCAGACATGATCATAGAATCAAACCGCTTTAGTCTGTCTCCTCATCTGTATCCGCTTCCTTGTTGTACCTACAGGATTATATCTCCATGGAAGGGGACTTGACCTTTTTGCCTGGGGAAGTTCAGAAGACGATTCCGGTGAAGCTCCTGGAATGGAGCGAGGATGACTCCCTCTTGGGTGAAAAGCAGGTCAAGCAGTTTGTCATGGACCTCACCAATCCACGCCAAGGGGCTAAGTTGGGCAGATACCCCCGCACCACCGTCACCATTATGGATAGCTCAGGTAAAACACCAGCCAGGCAACATTACGAACATTTCACTGATATTTACCTCTTTTACTGTATAGGTTGTCATGAGGACCAGTCATTTGTCTAATAATACCCCCTTTGTGCCACACGCAGAACCGAGTGTCGTGGCGTTCAAGAAGAGCACTCAGACGTTCAGCATCGCCGATGCAGAGTACTCTGTTCCCGTGCAGCGCACCACCAACCTGGACACCCCAGCCACTGTGCACTGGCGCACGCGCAAAGCCTCGCGCTTTAATCTGCAAGGTGCCCTCAACTTTGCCCCCGGTGAATCAAAGAAGAACGTGGTGATCAAGCCGCGGGCACACCCTGGCCCCGTCAAAGCCGAGACCTTCCAACTGGAGCTGTATGACCCCAGCAGCAACACTGTCCTGGGGGACAAGAAGACGACCGTCGTCAATGTCTCCGACTCTGGTAAATCCTCATAGAATGATAGTACGCAGGTTTTCATGAAATTAAAGAATTATATTTAAAGTATTTTTGATAAAGGTGCACATTTATTACGGAGCAGGACCATTATATTTAATTTCATAAGCACTGCAGACTGTGAAAGCTTCACATGAGAACTTAACATGAACCATGTTTGGTCCCTAATGCGCAGGGGATGGTCCAGAGCTTATGGAAATATTCCCGCAGACAGCACAGTCTCCTGGGGGACGACTGGTCCCTCCCGGTGATATTAAAGCTGCTGCCACTGGTCCCAGAACCATCCGCCTCAACTGGGCTGCTCTACCTGGCAATCCCCTTGGATACAAGGTGACGTAGGTGTAGCCAGGGCTTGAGTATTTCTGAGAGAGGCACACAGCTGGTCCAAGGTTTTCATAAGCGCTGAGTTCATAAAGCATGGCTGTCTGCGTTCTCAGGTGAAGTACTGGATTGAGGGTGACCCCGAGGCCGACGCCCAGGTCATCGACTGTAAGAAGACTCAAGCAGAGCTGACTAACCTGTACCCGTATTGCGACTATGAGATGCGCGTGTGTGGTTACAACGGCATGGGCAACGGGCAGTACAGCGGCGTGGTGCAGTGTCAGACGCAGGAGGACGGTAAGCTGACTGCCCCCTTTAAGAAGCTCCCTGCTGCTTGCCAGAGCCTTCTGATACGTTCTCTCCCCACCAGTGCCCGGAGAGCCTGGCAGGCTCGCGTTTAACGTCATCAGCCCCACGGTCACTCAGCTGAGCTGGGCAGAGCCGGCTGAGACCAACGGCATTATCACCGCTTACGAGGTCACCTACACACCCATCGATGAGAACAACAGTAAGCAGCCTTCTCTACACACATCGCTCACTGAAGAAAACTCCTCATATCATCTCCGCACTTTATTTTTGTTGTATAGCTCCTTACACAGGCTTGCTTTACTGTGTGTCCACGCTACATACCAACTCCATCTCCATGTGTATTTATGTGTCTTACTCTACACAGATACCCACCCTGTGTGTTTATTTGTAGGTGTGTTATACTCTACACAGATACCCACCCTGTATGTTTATTTGTAGGTGTGTTATACTCTACACAGTTACCCACCCTGTGTGTTTATTTGTAGGTGTGTTATACTCTACACAGTTACCCACCCTGTGTGTTTATTTGTTGGTGTGTTATACTCTACACAGATACCCACCCTGTGTGTTTATTTGTAGGTGTGTTATACTCTACACAGTTACCCACCCTGTGTGTTTATTTGTTGGTGTGTTATACTCTACACAGATACCCACCCTGTGTGTTTATTTGTAGGTGTGTTATACTCTACACAGATACCCACCCTGTGTGTTTATTTGTAGGTGTGTTATACTCTACACAGTTACCCACCCTGTGTGCTTATTTGTAGGTGTGTTATACTCTACACAGATACCCACCCTGTGTGTTTATTTGTAGGTGTGTTATACTCTACACAGATACCCACCCTGTGTGTTTATTTGTAGGTGTGTTATACTCTACACAGATACCCACCCTGTGTGTTTATTTGTAGGTGTGTTATACTCTACACAGTTACCCACCCTGTGTGTTTATTTGTAGGTGTGTTATACTCTACACAGATACACACCCTGTGTGTTTATTTGTAGGTGTGTTATACTCTACACAGTTACCCACCCTGTGTGTTTATTTGTAGGTGTGTTATACTCTACACAGATACCCACCCTGTGTGTTTATTTGTAGGTGTGTTATACTCTACACAGACACTCATTCTGTTTGTGTTTATGTAGGCATTGTGTACACCACACAGATACTCCTCATACCACTGAGAAGCTGTGCCCTTTATTTGATGTAAATATCCTGTGACAGTGGATTCTTGACGTCTGCTGCCCTGCAGAACCCATCGGCCCCACCAAGAAGGTGAAAATCGACAACCCCAGGAAGCGCATGCTCCTGATTGAGAACCTCCAGCCGTCTCAGATCTACTGCTACAATGTGCGTGCGTGCAACAGCGTCGGCTGGGGCCCCAACAGGGATGCCACCATCAACCTGGCCACCCAGCCAAACAGACCCATGTCCAGTAAGGACACCGTGTCACATGATCCGGGGAGGGGGGTGGTGGCAAGGGCGGAATGAGACAAACTGCACGAGATATACTCTATGTCTGACATTTTGGTTATGTGCAGTACTGTGCAAAAGGAAATTTTGTTTAAAGCTAGTTATTTTAGTAGGAAGTATATATTTCAGGGGGAAAAACACGTTTTATATATATTCAAATAAATCAGAAAAAAAATGTTTCTCGTTTTCTCTAAAAAATTTAACCAAACAAGATGCACTAATGGGTGAATTCAACAAACATGTGGTGACTTCTGGGGAGGTTTTGGAATGACTAACCTGGTGCAGACATGAAGTGATCGTCCTGCACCAGCACAAACATGACCTCCTCCGGCAGCCGAAGATTTTTGCACAGTACTGTGTCGGATGTTTCATTCTCCCTCTGTATCCCTCACCCTGTCCCCCTGCCTTATCTCCACAGTCCCCATCATCCCTGACATCCCCATCGTCGACGCAGAGGCAGGCGAGGGCTACGACAGCTACCTGATGTACAGCAGTGACGTGCTGCGGTCCCCAGGGGGCAGGTCCAGCACCTCCGACGAAGGTTGGTGTGGAAACGCAGCCCGCAGCCCACTGCATTGCAGATGGGTCATAACGTTGAGCGCCTCTTCACGTTTGTCTGCAGGGGGATTGTCACAATCCCAGAGAAGACACGTAGCATGAGCACAAATATAATATGAGAGAGTTATGGACTGAAAAATGAAAAATTGTAATTCAAATATGCTACTTTTTTAAAGCGATGAGCGATATAAGCTGCAAAACAAATCATTTCTCACCGGTTTGTGAGTTACAAAATGACACAAAAAAAAGATAGATCCAATTCTCAGCAGAGCAGATTTATTTATCTTGCTGATTCCTGTCTGTTCCCAGTCTCCATCCACACCCAGTATGTGTTGATATTATTGGCAACTTTGTTGTAGCTTGCATGGGATGCTGTACACATTGAATGTTTTTTTTTTTATTATTCAATATCAGTCCTCTTACTGAAGCTTCTGCCACAAATGTTGTTTCACTTTTCACCTGAACTTCCTTGGGAAATGAATGGTCATGGTCTGCTGAGCAAGGAGTTGCTGTCAACCTTGAAACGCTGCCATATGCTACTGCAAAACTCGCAGAGGAGAAGCTGCTGTAGGAGGAATCTGTCAGTTTGTCTGAAATCGCCCTGCTTTGGGGCCGAATCGTATTCCGCTTCACTTGGATGGGTTACGAAAGGTGCCTGTCGCAGCCTTGCTTTGACACCCCTGCTAATTCTTTAATTGCCGTGTTCACACCTGGACACCGGTCAGACGTGCACAGGGATGTTCCACACGAGGCCGATTAAGACCGATTCACAGCGCTTTGTTCGAGGAACGCTGCAGAAGTGCCTGGAGTGCCGAAATCTCTCACATCCCTTAATTTTCCTGAATACAATCTTTGTTGATTTGGATGTGGGTTGACCGGTTCAGCAATGTGTTCTGAGGTGTCTTTAGCTGCCACTTCCAGGCCTGTCATATGCGAGATTTCCCCCCCTCCGCTCCTGAGCCCAAACTGCCCGGGTCTGCCTGCCTGCCTGCCTGCCTGCCTGCCTGCCTGCCTGCCTGCCTGCCTGCCTGCCTGCCCCCTGCATGCTCCTGCTCCCCTAAGCAGCTCACCATTTCCCCCCACTTTAACGAAAAGCCAGCCACCTCGCCGGCCAGCGAGCCTCCCCACCAACACGCCATCGTGCTTGCTTGCTTCCCACTCCCCCCAAAACAAGGCTTGCGCTGGAAACATGTCCAACTGGTCGGTGAGGACCTGGACCTGCGAAAGGTGTCCTGGAGACTGCCGGCAGATATCATACCCAGACGACTCAGCTCCGACACAGAGGCCAACGATGAAGCGCCGCGTCTTGGCCGTGCCCAGACCCCGCTGCAAGGTGAAGACCGACCCAGTTGACGCATGCAGGCTCCCCCCCCTCCCCCGCCCACCTTGGAGCACGTCACCCCACCCGCTTTGACAGCAGCCTGCCTGGTTAGCAACGTAGCGGGCAGCCATTCCCCCTTCCCGGCCTGCCAGCCCAAAGGAGACGCCTACCGACATCAACTGCTCGGCCCAGTTGATGATCAGGGAGTCGGCTACACGGCTGCGCCCCCCCCCCTTCTCTCTCTCTGCACTGGAGTCCGTCTGGGAGGAGGAAGCTTCTTGTTTTCCGCTATTGCACTCGAGCACAGGGCGTAGAGGTGCTGTGGCGGCAGAGGCAGAGGTGTGGACAGGCAGTGGAGCCCATGGGATGTTCGGTTCCCCCCTCCGTGTTTTCAGGCTCATGGTGGGGAACCGTTTCCTGTTGATTTTCTCCTTCTCAGATCCGACCATGACCGGAAAGTGGGAGCAGAGCATGTTATACCCGGGAGGGCCAGGATCCGCGACAAGGAACTTGTCCACCTCGTCCTCCACCTATTCGCCTCTCTCCCCCCATGGGATGGGTGGAGCTACCATGCAGAGCACCACCACTTATCTGTCTGGCCCAGGTGTGTAGGCCCAGAACAGTTCTTTCTTCTCACAGTTATAACATGAGTTGAGATACAAACATACTTCTCGGCACCTGCATCACATTCCAGGCTCCTGGACCATAAGATCAAGCCCTTTGTTATTCCTGCACTGAGCAAGAAAGCCATTTCCAGATACTGTTTGTTGCTAATACAGACTTCTGCCATGTTATGCTCTGGGAGACATTTTTAGTTTCCAGTGTTTGTTCTTTAAGTAATTAATATATAGTTTATTGTCATAAATGTTCTGTTTTTACAGTTGTAACAGCTGGTATATATTGAAAACAGACACTGGCATAATTCTGGGGATTAACTTGATTATCTTACAAAATCTTGGGTAATATTTGAAATATAGATGACAGAATTATCAAAATTGAAACTTTTGAATGAATGTGTTGCTGGAATGAGACCTGGAAGGTTCCTGTACGCCTTGAACCTGGGTTCATTTTATACGCCGACATTTTCTTGTATGCCCATTCAAATCCTATCCATGCCAAGCTTTTGGAAATTTACTGTAGAAATGAACCTCGCCGCATAATCCCACAAATTAATCATGCAGATTTCAGCCAGGACTATTTTTAGATTCCCAGGGGATTCCTGGGCATCCGGCTGATCCCACCTCCCTCATCCCGCAGTAGCTGATCCAGGTTCCCCCCGTCACCTACGGCTCACTTCCCACCCTCAATTCTCTGCCATTCTCTCCCCCTACACCCCCCCCCACCCCTCAGGGAACTCCCTCTCACGCAGGCAGCAGATGATGACTGTTGGTGGGGTTCGCACCGAGGAGGTGGTCCTGAGGAAGCGCTCGGAGAGGGGCTACTACGACAGCGACGGCGTGAGGGACTCCATCGTCATGGTGGACATACCTGGCGGCTTCTCCGGAAGCACAGGTACCATCAGCGTGGCTTCATTCCGGGGGCGACTGACATCCAAGCTTAACCACCTCACTCTTCCCTTCAGGCAGGACAGTCTCAGTCACATTCAGTAAGCCTTGCGAGTTAGTGTGGGCCAGTATTAAAGTGCTCCACACTGACCGCAGCTTGTAAGCCCCCATGGCTGATGTCCTCTGCACTCACTCATCTATGGTGAAATTCCACAGAAAGGGCCTTAACACCCAGCATAATCAGCGGTAACAATTTACTGAAGGCCGTGTTTTTAGTAATTCGTAAATACATTTCTAACAAATAATAATGCATTCATAAAGCATTATAGCCATGTTTATTATGCATTATGAATGTCTTATGAAGCTCTCATCTATAATGCACAATAGATACCATTATAATGCAGTATAATGGTCAGTATAAGCATTAAGGATGCTTTGTACTGCATTATGAAGGTATCTGTAGTGCATTATAGACGAAAGCGTCATAAAACATTCATAATGCATAATAAACATGGCTATAATGTGTTACACCTTTTAATAAATATTTATAGCCACGTTTATAATGCTTGATGAATGCATTATTGTTTGTTATGAATGCGTTTCTAAATTACTAAATTCATGGCCTGTAACCGAAAAAGCTTGTATATTAACTTTATTTCAGAAGTTAAGGATCCACTTAAACTTGTGTTTGCTGACCAATCACTGACGAGTCGGTGCTTCCCTGACGTTCCTCTGACCCCTTAATCGCGCAGCATGCTGGTATAATCCAGCTGTAAACATTGGGGGGGGTTCTTTCGCCAGGGACCCTGTGCAGGATGTTCCCCGATGCTGCGTGCATGGCCTGCCAGTCGCGCTCCGCAAGGCCGCCAATGCTCGCTGCCGCCCTCTTACACACCCCCCCCCCCCTCGCCTCCCCCTCCTTGCATCCGCTCTCACAGCCGCTTAGGCGCCCCCCCCCCGTCCCCTGCTTCTTGTATTTAACGCTCGCTCCCGTGATGCTCCCCCCCCTCCCCCCGCTCTCCCCTCTCTGCTCTCTCAGGTGGCTCTGGCTACAGCAGAACGCTGGTGAACTACAGCACCGGTCCCGGCCTCAGGGCCCGCACGCAGTCTGAAGATGTCGCTGACGCGCTACAGAACCTGGACAGGGTGCTTCAGGGTGAGTGCACACACAGCCCAGCGTGACCCTGCCCCGCCTCCTCTGTGAAGATGCACAGGGATAAGCTACACGGTCCCCTGTTTAACTAAAAGACTCACGGGGACCTCTAAATGCTTGAACTCAATGGTAGTTTTCATAGGATATTTCTCTTTGTGCGCATCGAGTCTCTGGGAAGATGTATCTTCTATTCAGACTGGAGGCACTGAGGGTCATGGATGGGCTCTGTGTTGCTGAGTTATGTTTGCAATCCAGAGTGTGAACGTGTGCCGCTGTCTGGTCACTACCACCGTTTTCTGTCTCACTTCCTCCCCCCGTGTGTGCTGTGCACTTGTGACTCCCATGCATGTGAGCTTGCATAGCACGCCTCAGCACACGCGCATCTGTGTGGCAGCGCTCATCTCCCGTTTTGCCCCCCCACCCCCGTCCCTCCCTTGCTGTTTCCAACTCCCCCACCTCACCCTGTCCGCGTTCTGCTGCCGCAGACCCCAGGCTCACGCCGGGCGTCCCGGACACGCCGACGCGCCTGGTCTTCTCGGCGCTGGGGCCCACTGCCCTGAAGGTGAGCTGGCAGGAGCCTCACTGTGAGAACCAGGTGCTGGGTTATTGCGTGCTGTACCAGCTGCTCAGCGGAGGTTAGTACCGGGGGGGGGGGGGGGGGGGGGCTGTTTCACGACACTCTCTGTTTTCAGAAAAATATCCCTAGTTATTTTGGAAATCGGTGCTGCTGCTCATAAAGTAAACTATGCTATAAATACATATGAATTTAAGTCACCTCTGCTACTCCAGCTGGCCTTTAAGGTGCCTGAATATTAATGTAGCTGCCTTTTCATAAATAACACTTCCTTCTATGATTAAGAAAACGAGCTGTTTATTTACTAAGAGCTGTCTTTGAAATGACTCATGTTAGCTGTAAAGTATTATTTTATTATCTTTTTTTCCCCAATCTGCCATTCAAAATGGATGTACAAAATTGTGAAACAAGGCTGGTGGTACGTTCTTTTGGTTTTAGAAAGTGAATCTGGAATAAAGAATCTGGAATCGTGACTGCAGTGGAACTGTGCTAATTGTTGCTTCCGGCTGTGTTTGACCTCCTGTAGGCGAGGTTAAGCGCCTGGATGTTCCTGGGTCCATGGAGAATTCTGTGGTGGTACAGGACCTTCTGCCCAATCAGTCCTACATTTTCAAGGTGAAGGCAAAGAGCCAGGAGGGCTGGGGCCCTGAGAGAGAGGGCGTCATCACCATAGAGTCTGCTGTTGATCCTCGAAGCCCCCTCAGCCCTATGCCAGGTGACCCCCCCGCGCCCCCCCCATGCTTTTGGATCAGAATCTTCCCTTCGTTTGCTTGGGTGGTTTTACTCTTTTTAGGGCCCCAGTTGAAACCTCCCATGGTCTCAAATGTTCCAAAAACT
Source organism: Brienomyrus brachyistius (assembly GCF_023856365.1). NCBI lineage: Eukaryota > Metazoa > Chordata > Actinopteri > Osteoglossiformes > Mormyridae > Brienomyrus > Brienomyrus brachyistius. Next base: position 15,562,586 of record NC_064537.1, on the reverse strand, counting down.
AAATGAATAGCTAATGAGCAGAGTCAGGAGACTGTGGCTAGTCAGCAGAACACGCTGCTTCCAAATCTCCTACATAAGGAGTCAGTTTATTTAATATTGAATGTAGCGACTGCTTATGGTCAACTGGGGGACGCTTAACCTTGGGGGCTCCTCGCAGTTTGAGGAGCAGTAAGCACCACTCCCGGTCCTCGGCAACCTCCAGACTGTCCACGTTTTTGCTCCCTCCCAGCTCCTGAGTAAAAACAAGGACTATCTTGGGGGTTCCCGAGGAACGGGGTTGGGAAACACTGGTTTAGATCATCTCTGAAGCCATGCCTGTAGTAACTTCCCCCGCCCTCCCCCCACTAGGATCCCCTTTCACTCTCAGCACCCCCAGCGCCCCCGGTCCTCTGGTTTTCACGGCCCTGAGCCCTGACGCCCTGCGGCTGAGCTGGGACAAACCCCGAAAGCCCAATGGGGACATCCTGGGCTATGTGGTCACCTGTGAACAGCTACATGGAGGAGGTGGGTTTAGAGCAGAGTCTATGGCTTTTTACTTCTTAGGCGTATGGACTGTGCTGTACCTTTAATGTTGCAGAGGGATAGATTCTGGAGGAGACACCACTGCTCTTTGATGAGAATATTCTCCCTCTCTCTCTCATTCACCTCAGGTGACATGCGGACCTTCCAGGTGGGCGGCGACAATGCAGAGACCAGTCTGACGGTGTCTAACCTGACTGAGAATGTGCCCTACAAGTTCAAGGTTCAGGCGAGGACCACGCTGGGCTTTGGCCCCGAGAGGGAGGGCATCATCACTATCGAGTCACAGGACGGAGGTATATTGTCGAAACATTCCTCACCACAGCTGCGTATTTGGTTCAGATTTGTTTGTCTGTCAGTGGAGATTCGCCTGAGACCTGGAGAACATTAAGCATGTTTTCTGACTTTCGTTCTCCTGCTGCTTCAGGTAGCGCGTCTCAGTACAGCAGCCAGGCGATGACGAGGCGAGAAGTCTTCAACCTTCCGGGGGAGATAAGCACTCGCACTAACGTCACTCACACCACATTCAACGACCCGTACTTCTCAGGTACGTCCGCTGAGAGATGTTCCCTTCCGAGAGGCATGTTAGTTCCCCACGTACGCAAACGTAACTCTCGTGCCTCCCTGCCCAGACGGCATGAAGCTCACAACGCAGCACGTGGAGACCGGCGGCATGGTGACCCGGCACATCACCAAGGAGGTGGTCACCAGGACCGTGACAGCGGGCAACAGCATGACCAAGAAGGTGGAGAAGTTCTATGAGGCCTGAGACCTCAGTGAAGAGCAAGTTGTAAAACCCTGAATATTTTGCAGTTTTTTTTTTTTAAATCTATTACACGAGACAATGAACTTCTGCATTTGTACCTGCTCTGCTGTTTCTCTTGCAAATCAAACAAATCTTGCTTTTCTATCTAACGATTTAAAAAAAAAGCCAAGAGGAGTTGCTTGGCAACTGGTGTCGTAGGCCTTGTAAGTGCTCGTCTTTCAGCAGAATGTCTGTCACGGTGGTATAGGATAAGCTGAGCTCATTGTAAAACATGGATCTCCATCGCTGACGTTCTCCTTGTTGGATTATCCATGTGGGAACCTGGGGCAGGTACAGAGGTGTGCTGAACCTGAAATAGCTTCAAAACGCACAGCTGACAGTCAGCTGACTGTAATCCAAATCCATCACAGATCCTGTTTCATACTCAAGCTGCACTTAAATCTTTGCCTATCTGTAAACAAAGGGAGTTGTGTACAGAATGGAATAGTTATATATGAATCCCTGCAAAGCCCTTGAAACAAAGAAGCCCTTAATTTCATTTAAATAAGCCAATTTATAAATGTACAAATGGCATATGTACTGCTAATGGTATTTCCTTCAATTTTAAAACCAAGTTTACATTAGTCTAAGTCTCTCCAAATTTCTCATATAAAGAATATAATGCTTTTTAACTGCCGTGTTTGTATATAAAGTATTATATTTCATGGTGAGCAGAGTTTTATGACTAAAGCTTATATGTTTGTTTATGCTCTTCTGGCTGCGTAGACGAGGTGTTCCTGTGCTTTAATTATCATCATCATCATCATCATTCATTTGTACTAACAGACGGATCCTTCAGTTGCATCCATGTGTACAAGCACACACGCAGCTGCGTTTGGACTCCCGACATGCGACATTTTTGCCCCCCCACGGCCTAGGACTGTATCCCCTCTCCTCTGCAATTTAATGTCTTGAAAATGTCTTCACACATCCACATTTTTAGTATTTAAGGGTATATCATGAAACAAACATAAATGGGCAAGTTAAAGTCTTTATCGTTCACGTTTCAAACATGCATGCAGTTTAACATGCATTCAAACTCTTTACTTTTTGGTTTTTATGAGAGCTGCCCTACATAATATGTACACATCAACTAGCATCAACAGTTTTTTTCTCAAGCGTGTCGGATGTATTGCACTTAATAAACATGGCTTTATGCTTAAAACTGACTTTCTTAATTTGTCTTTGGTGGTAATAGCACTAATCTATATTTGAAATCCTTCGGTAAACCTATGTATTGTTAGGGTGACCAGATAATCCATGTCAGGGAGGATACTTTGAGCTACTTGGGGTTTTGCAAACTACCTTAAAAGGTTCCTATGCTTGGCTAAATAGTTTGGTTCTTTCTGTTCTTTGAAATACTCATCCAGCTTCACAGTAATATTAATGAAACATGCATATTATAGGAGACTGACCAATCAGCACACAGCGGGTACTCAGTACTGAAAAATGAAAGTGAGTAAAGTGGAATCCAGGTCATTTTAATTAAAATGGCAGTTTACAAATCCTGTCCTAACTCGGTGTCCTCCCAAGCATGGATTATTTGGTCACCCTATGTAATGTAGTAAATATACTTACGCATTTACTTTGTAAATATTCAACTTAAGCCTATCAAAAAGGGAATAAACACAAAGGCAAATGATTTTTTCACTTGATAAATTTATTAATCACGCAAAGTGCTTCATTATTTGCAAGATCAACCGTGGACAAGTGCTACTGTATCATGACAATTTTTCCTTTTAGACCGACAGAAATATGCAGCGTGACATTCTAGCAAGCGGGAATAACAGGGTCAAGTGCATCGATGGCGCAGCTCTGTGCATGCGATGCGAAAAGCATGCTGCATTTATGGCTAAGGACCACCGGCTAGCGATACAGGTCACATACATCCAGCTATGAGACATTGCCAATGAAGGAGGCTGAGCGCTTAGCCCCACAGACAGGGGCCAGGGCAGAAGCAGTGTCCCCTGGCCCCCGCCGACCTGATAACCAGGCCCTTGCCGACCTCCACGGTGCCAAAGAGCGGGTACAGTTTCTCGGTGAAGGTCTCGCTGAAGGTGTAGATGTGTGAGCGGTTCTCCACGTTGTAGAAAGAGAGCTGGCCGTTGTCGTAGTCGAGATAGATGCCCACCTTACGGGGGATGAGGCTCGATGGTAGAGGGGTGAATGGCACGGTGAGCGCCTTGAACTCAGTGCCCCTCTCCACGCGCAGGGTTAGGTAGCCCATCTCCGTGTTCAGCGACTTGTAGCCCTTCCTGAGGGCCGACTCCTTGGCCACGCCCAGCCGCCAGTCCCTCTCGCCCACCTCCACCTCCCAGTAATGCCGCCCGGATGCGAAGCTCTGTGTGCCCACTGCGCACCACCAGCCGTCAAAGCGCCGGTGGAAGTTGGGCACCTCCTTCCTCTCGAAGCCGCAGCGCATGCGCTTGCCGTCGTGGGAGATCAACAGGTCTGGGTTTGCCGTGTCTGGGTCAAGGGTCACCTCCACTGCAGGTAAGATTGTGACACTACTCAGCAACTTTAAAGACCAACACCGACAAGGAAACCGGAAATTAAAAAAAGAAATAGCTACCTGCTGCTTCAGTGATCCAGTTCCAGACTATGAGAAAAGTAGAAATGTTATAATAAAGTATAACATGGGTAACGCATTAAGCACATTGTATCCCTCTATTTGTGTTTACATATTACATAATGGATCCTCTTACGTAGTAAAAGCTTCCTCATTAAGAATGATATATATAACACGAACAAAATCACATTGAACACAAGGTGAACTGGACTGAGCTATTTACTAATACAGAGTCCTATACATACATTAGCATGATCATGATCAGATATGCAAATGACTTACCATTGTGAGGAATGTACCTGGTAGCATCTGGAAGGATAATACCCAAGGAGACCAATGAGTCCTGTCACTATTCATAGAGTCTTTACAATTCACATTCCCTACTAACACCATTGTATTATGTTCAGGCAACTGACTAACACCTCCACATCCAGCCTGGCTAATCAAACACCAGAAAGCACCCAGGTAACCAGAGGGACCAAAACAAAAACACTTGCATGCATTGGCAGCATTGAATGTGGACAGATGAACCCTGAGACTCACTTAATTTCTGACTCCTTTGTTTCCTGGTGAACCACAGCTGGGGAACAGAATCCTGCGGGCAGGAAGTATGACTATTTCAATACAGTTCAGCTTTATTGTCATTCTACAATGACAGAGCCTCACAAAGCATAAAGGAAGTACAAAGAAATGGATGTTCGAGGAAATTCTAAAAGACGGTGGAAGAAGGGACTGATGACATAAAATGTTTCACGCAAGAGCATTATGAAATATTTATGAAGTTTGGGAGATACAGAAGCATTTGCAACCAAGTACCAACTGTAGCTTTGGTTTAAAGCGAAGTACTGCGGTAATAAATACAGACTGTCTGAGCATTTGCTCAATGGAGGAGGGTAGTAGCATGGCAAGCGTGAGGGATGGAATGGGAGAGAAGCCCTAGAGTACAGAGAATTGCCTACGGTGCATAAACAGATGCTGAGGTGTCTAATTGCAGAGTACAGTGTGAGAGAGTACGGCCCAGTACAATGAATGGGCTTTTCTGAAATAGGGTTATGATGAGATGAGAGTAAGCCAGGCTGTCATACCTATATATACCGGCTGCGTGTGGATTCGGTGTTTCAGGGGCAGAGATGAGGAGGAACCTTTACCTTCTGTGGGTCGTCGGTCAGCAGGGTCCACATGACCAGCTCCATGGCGGAGAGCAGGCTTGGCACCCGCCCCTTCCGCCACTGTGTCTCCAGGTCGTCCAGCATCAGCACCACCGGCTCCCCGGGCCACACGCTACGCTGGACGGGGAGGGAGGAGAGACGCTGCTGAGTGCAGAGTCACCAGACGGAGAAATGGGCCCCCCCAGGGAGGGAGCTGCCAACAGCGCAGTCCGAATCAATCAATCACAGACAGGGAGAATTACTATGCAACCCCCCCTGAGAAATGAGAGGGGGCCAGTGCAGCATCTCTGTGCTGCCAGAATCACTGGTCTTTCGCTCTGTCTACTCAAATATGACTTTACCCTCAATTAATCCAAAATAAGATTAATTTCAACTAAAACAGACATTTGAGAGGGAGATAAGGAAGGAGACAGAATGAAAGAGAAGGGATATCAAGCTGAGAGGATGCAAGGGAAGTGAGGTAAGATTTTATTAGACACGTGGTTTTCTCTAGAGGTCTGTCAGTACTCTTAGAGATTAATGAATGTAGGATGAGAGTTAGACACCAAAATCATTATCAGTGTTAAACGCTCAGATCCAGGAGGCAGCTAACAGCCTAGTATTGCCAAAAAGCAATTAACGATGACAGAGGTAAATGAAGGGCACCAGCGCAGACCATGCCTGCCTGGCGTCCACCACCCCTGGACTCGCATTCACCGCCGGCGATACGGTGTTAACAGAAAGGCAACAAAGCCATACATCAAGGGCAAATCAACACGCAACAAGAATGCATGCAATTCGGCGCAATACAACATAATGCAGGCTAATCAGGAAATTCTTCTGTTATAAAAACGAAATGGCAGCTTCTGGCATGAACTGCACTTTATCCAAAACACGTCAAAAAGGCAGGTTCATCATCTTTACTGGTTTAACTGGCAACAGTGCTGGATCTAGGCAAAGGGAAGCTAAGAAGCTGCCTAGGACCTGACTGGCAGAACAGGTTCCACTGAGAACCCCTCCCCCCACCCAATCTGGTGCAGTCCACCAACCCACCCCCGAATTTATTTCTGGCTATGGGCCTGCTTAGTGGCTGTGACAAGGTATATCTGGCCCCGACTGGCACATCGCCATAGGCAGAGCTACTAACCTTTGACTGCATCCTCAGCTCCCGACTCCAGTCCTGTATGGTCCTCTTGGAGGTCTCCACATCCTGCTCGCTATCCCGCTCCAAGCTGCCTAAAAGCTGCGCCCTCCAGTCACACCGCTCTGACCACTCACGTGCCGGCACTGGCTTCTGCTGAACGCAACATGTCACAGGAATTCTCACCTCTGGCGCACTCCCAACAGGGCTTCGAGCAAAATTATTTCCCTAATTTTTTCTTTTGACGATAGAATAGAAGGTGCATTATGGGTTGATATTTATCTTCCATTGGGAGGAACGTGACCCACATCTGACCTCGGCTCTTCTTCCATTTAAGCTCTTATGACCCTTGACCCTCAGTGCTAATAGCTGTCATCTGTTACCTGAATAATGGGTGACCAGATGCACACTGCTGCACTCGCACAGCACACCTCGCTCACCTTACTCTCCAGCACCGAGGCCCATTCGAAGATGAAGGCACGGCACATGGAAGGGGGCCAGATGTCCTGACAGGTCCAGATATATCCGAGGACGTCGGATTTCTGATAAAAAAAGGAGTATCAGGACACCGGCTGCCCATATCTGAGTGTGTGTGTGGGTGTGAGCTTGGCATCAGCAGAATTAAATGTAAGGACTGTGCTGTATGTCTCCATGTGTCACCATCACTGCGTCAGCAGCCCTGTCCAAATGCATCGCCGTGTGTGTGTGTGTGTGTGTGTGTGTGTGTGTACCTGGCACACCCGGTTCAGCTCCCTGGCCAGCTCCATGATGAACAGCTGACTCTCTAGAAGGGGGGCTTTCTTTTCAGTTCTTGCTCTTTTACGAGATTCCTGAAAAAATTCAGAGGTGAAATAGCGGAAAGGTAAACAGGAGAAGAAACCTTGGAGAGTTGGGGGGGGGGGGGGGGGGGGGGGGGAGAGAGGGTTGGTGAGAATATGGCCTTGGAATTATTTAGCATTTCAAGTATTCTAATTCATGGCATGGCAAACTGCAGTAAGTGACCTACAGCTCCTGAGAGCACGGGCCATTTGCATGTGTAACGTTACCTGCTTAGCTATGGATTTTGTCACTACAGATATACATAAATGAAAGTGGGTTTGGATGGTTTCACGGGAGCATTTGCTTTTGTTAGCAGGGAAGAGAGGGATTTATTCATATTTTGCTCTTGTGAAAAAGAAATCGATTATTGTGGTAGCCTCGTACACGATGCCTTTAGACGACTTGCGACACGCTTGATAACGCAACGGCTCATAGCAATACGGCACTGACTGCCTCGTACCTTCAGCCGGATTTTGAGCTTCTTGGCCGGCTCGATGAGAAAATGCAGGCAGTCTTTCATCATCTTGGCAGCTCTGTGGACCTCCTAGAAATAAAACACAGACAACAGCAAAAGCGCAGCTTAGCGGCACCCCAAGCTGACAGCGGGCTCCCTCACTGCACCCCCCCCTCACAGTCTCTGCGACCCCCCCAGCCTTTCCGCATCACCCGGGTCCCCATTGTGCAGCTGCTGATGCTTAAAGCCCTCAAAAAATAAAAAATCCATGAAGATTGGAACTTTTCCACGGCAGCTGGAATGCAGACAGCTGGGGGCGTAGCAGTGCGAGAGCCTGGGGGTGTGGAGCACATGCAGCCCTGCACTGCACTGCACTGCACTGCACTGCTCTGTCCTGACCGTTACTCTGCAGAGCCGCTGAGCTTGTTAGGGGCTCATTTAAATGGAAGCATTAGATCTAATCCCCTAACCCCCCCCCCACACACACACACACTCACACACACACACACACACACACACACACACACACTCACACACTCACAAGATGGACAGAGAGAGGTGATGTACTGTGATTATATTGCATAGATGCTGTTCTGCAGCATATTAGCAAAAATAATACCAAACTAAAATAATCCAAGGAGACCTGAACCAGCTTGTAAAATCGCTTCTTTCAGCAGCAGTGAGACTGAATCAGCAGCATAAGAGAACAGCCCCCAACTCCTTCCCACGACCCCTTTCTTCATGTAAATAGGTCAAGGTGTTTCCTGTTCCGTAAAATAAGATCACATCTGCATTCCAAAAAGGGCAGACAAGTTGATAATTAAGCAATAAACAAAACAGAAACTTTACTGCAAACTTCTGCTCACTGTCCCAAATCAAAACAGTCATACCCATGACCAAGAAGTCAAGGACACTGAGTCATTGCTTGTTTCATACATGGCTAAATCATTTAAAAAAAATTTGCAATACAGAATCAAATACACGAAAGACCTACAATAAAGCAAGCAGTATTTCCAAACCTCTCTACACTGCAGTGTTTTGTTTTTTATTACTCACCTCAAACAGTGGATTAAAGAGCGAAAGTAATCTTTTTAGACTTTGGCTTAGCAAAACTCATCAAAACCCCTGAACGTCACACTTAAAGTGGCCACACAGGGAGAAGTAGCACAGGCAAATCACCAAGAAGGGCCCTCTGTTTGTAGGGCTTGTCACTCCTCAGTGAAGTCCTTTCATAAACGTAAGAAATACTGTCACTGCTGACAGATGGACTGGAGGGACGCTTGTGCGCAAGCACATGCACAATAAGCCCTTAAAATAAGTAGGCTGGAGACTGTTAGTAGAAGTTACATACTGACAGTCAAGGAACCATGGGAATAAAATTGCGAGAAATTAAATATTTAAAAAGTGAGAATAAAAAATTCATGACCGTGGCAAACACCGTTTAACTTCTCGAAAACAAAAATACCTGTTATTTTGGAGAGTTGGGAAAAACAATACATTTCTTCTACTTGATTAATTCTGAAAAACAAATTGTCGTCACAATAATTTCAAAAGCGCAAATTTAATTAATAGGTGGCTGACAATAAGTCAGGCGCTTGCGGTGGAGGTGGATCGGAGATGACCGTAAAAAGGCTTTGCGAAACGCTGCGCAGAAGCTGGCACGGAACATTGGACTTTTTACATAACAGATATACACCCATATGCCTACAGATATTTATGTATGTATTCATGTTTGTTATGAAAAAACATTGGCATAACATGTAAACATGCACCTCTGTAATACAGATCAATATTATTAACTCACATGAAAACAGCAAAAACCCAGTTAACATACGGAGACTGGCTTTCACAGCACTTGGGAACACATGATACATTCATGAGAAATAGAACATTTTCCTTTAACTTAGCTAGTCTTTAATATGAATGCATTTTCTGATGTCCGTTATTCGCACGTCGTGCACAACTGCAGGTCATGCCACAGGCATAACTGGCTCGGCATTTTTATACCTGAATCAATGAAAAATGCAATCGATTTTAAACTATAGAATTTTCCACAAGCACTTTTGACAAAATAACATCTAGCTTCCATCACGATATAAAGCATTACTTACTTGAACCCCTAAAGAAAAATCAGCGTCCGCAGACTTCTGCCACAGGTGTCCACGAAGACCAGCCAACTTCTGCCTTTCCAGCAGCCTGTGATATGCACTGCAGTGTAGGGCTGACCTTGTTTACATACAAGCCTGTGGAGAATCACGATTGTGATTCGTCAATTTCCGGCTAAGTACGAAAGAGGACGGCGACAGCGGCCATATTTGTTGTGGATTTTATGCTCCCACCTTAATGAGTTTGATAAATAAGATTTTTCTTTTTACATAAAATAATGAATACTAATATAAACGCTAACAGTATGTAATTCAACATACGTAGAGTCTACATGCTGTTTGTAAATCACGGCAAAAAATAGATTATCAATGCAACTTGAGCCAATGTCTGGTCATTCTTAGAATATCACGTATCACTCTACAAACAGGAATGATGATTATAGTAAAATTATAGTTTTATAATTGTCTGCAAGGGGCTGCCAAAATTTATTTTATTTTTTTATTTTTTGCTACAGCATAGATACTACTACGACTCGTATCATTTTAATGAAAGCAGTCTCATCACTTACACGAAGAAACGGGAACGCATGATCAGTCAGACATGTAAACAGAGAAATATTTTATACGATCAGAGAGAGGGAGGGGAGAGAAAGTTACGGTGACGGTATGTTGCTTTTGCGGAAGGGTGGCGCACATTCAGTTTGATCGCTATTAAGATCAACCTACCGTGTCGGGCACGAAAATGTCCACTAAAGATCCACTATTGAGCGCACTTAAAGGTACGTTAATATAACATAACAGATTGCTCTGTTGCTGAAAAATGTTACCTATGTATGATGATTAATATACCAACTATTACACACAATAATCAGATTTATAGCGACTACATCTTAAATTCCACATCATTTGTACATTCATAGGTAAATCTGCATTTTAGATCGTTCAGCTGTCAATGTAGGTTAACCACAATACGCATTAACTATGCGTTTTTGGTAAAAAAAAAAAAAAAAAAAACAATCAATGCTCTTCCTGTGCTTAGTTGATTTTGGCACTAAAAAGAACCGTACGTTAATTTTTAAAGGTAATCTAAAATAATACTTTTTATATGTTAAAATGTCTGTGTTTTATTGTTGCGTTATAGTTATTAAACGCGTTTTGTAGCATGATCACCTGCATGTAAGACTTTGCCTTCGTTGCCGCTTTATTTCCGCACACTAGTAACCTTCTAAGGCTTGCAGATGTATTGTAATCTCCTTCAATCTTAGTTGAATCCGTTATTAAATGATCCTAAAAACACATTAATAATAAAATATGACACATCTGTGAAATTCAGTCTTTAACGATGCTTAATATTTCTGTCAAAGTGTGTATTCTCAGTCTTAAATCAGAGAGGGGCGTAATAATAGACTCCAACCCTGAACTGTCCTCCTGCTGTCAGTTATTGGAGCTCATTCTTCGCAAGGGGCTTCAGCGTGAGTATTCTGCAGATCCATATGTACATATACTCTGAAAAACAGCTGCTAGTACTCCCCTTGTTATTTAGTACCATGTTCAGCTTCTCCCCTTGTTATTTAGTACCATTTCAAGTTCTCCCCATGTTATTTAGTACCATGTTCAGGTTCTCCCCTTGTTATTTAGTGCCATTTCAGGTTCTCCCCCTAGTTATTTAGTACCGTGTTCAGGTTCTCCCCTTGTTATTTAGCACCAGGTCCAGGTTCTCCCCTTGTTATTTAGTGCCATGTTCAGGTTCTCCCCATGTTATTTAGTGCCATGTTCAGGTTCTCCCCTTGTTATTTAGTGCCATTTCAGGTTCTCCCCTAGTTATTTAGTACCATGTTCAGGTTCTCCCCTTGTTATTTAGTACCATTTTCTGGTTCTCCCCTTGCTATTTAGTACCAGGTACAGGTAATACCCTTGTTAATCGCCTCCATCCCCCCAGAACTAAACTCAGCACAATGGGCGATCGGACCTTCTCTGCTGCTGTGTCTCACCTATGGAATGCCCTTCCTGACACTCTGAGGGCAGCCCAGTCAACTAACAGTTTTAAAAAAGGACTTAAACCCTTCCTTTTTAGCAGACTTTATCATTGCTAATTTTTTGCTTTATAGCTATTTTTTAGATTGTTGAGGTTTTGTAGCACTTAGAGATTTTCTCCAAAAATGTCGAGTGTGTTATAAATAAAATGTATTATTATTATTATTATTTAGTATCAGGTGCAGGTAATCCTCTTGTTATTCAGTATCAAGTGCAGATGCTCCCCTTGTTATTTATTACCAGGTACAGGAAATCCCCTTGTCATTTAATACCAGGAGCAGGTACTCCCCTTGTTATTCAGTACCAAATGCAGATGCTCCCCTTATTATTTAGTATCAGGTACAGGTAATCCCCTTGTTATTCACTACCAAGTGCAGGTTCTTCTCTTGTTATTCAGTACCAAATGCAGATGCTCCCCTTATTATTTAGTACCAGGTACAGGTAATCCCCTTGTTATTCACTACCAAGTGCAGGTTCTTCTCTTGTTGTTCAGTACCAAGTGCAGATACTCCTCTTGTTATTCAGTACCAACAGATATCGAGAGGTGCCAGTACTGAGTACCAGTAAGGAATTGACCACTTCAAGCACTTCTCTCACAATTATGTGTTTATATATAATTTACCATATTTTTTTCAACAAAGTGGATCAGTTAGCACCTTCTCAGTAATGAATCTAGTTCACTCTAAACTTCTGTTCCAAAGCGTGCACAACTGGCCACACCTGATTATGGCTGGACAAAAGGCTTTTCGTATGTGCAGCAGAGCCTGGAAAGGTGTGGTTTTACTGGCTGCTTGCCATTCATTGGTGTAGAGGGTGTAGTAATAGACAGGAGCTCTGAAACAATAGCACAGCTCAAGTTACACTTTCACACTCGGATTAATACGCACTTATTGACTGTGTTTTCATTTTTATTGTGACAGATCTACAGGATGAATAATGTGGGATGAGGCGGATGATGACTTCTGATTTTAGGCTTGAATGTGTAATATACTATTAGATAGTACCCTATATGGTAATGTTTTTCCACCCGGTCCTCGGGGACCCACAGACAGTCCAGGTTTTTGCTCCATCCCGGCTTCCTGCCAGATCATCCACTCCTGTCCTACCTAGAGCTGGGAAGGAGCAAGAAAAGAAAGTTCTGTCTGGGGGTGTCCAAGGACCAGTTTGAGGAACACTGCTATATGGAGTCAGACAGATATGTTGAAATAACAAGATGAACTGAGTCACCTCACAGTTTCCAGGGATCAGGCTGATGAATGTTGACTGATGTCCACTGGCAGGCGAAAACAAAACCCTTCTCTATCATTCTGGTACAATGCCTGCCTGTTACTGTCACACTCTGTGATTGGGAGTGGTGCCTGATAGAGTATTCCCATAGTTTGAACTGGCATATCTGTGACAGGATGTCAGCGAACCTCCTGTTGGGTATCTTGACAGTATTGAAAGTGCACCTTTAGCTAAGATGAATGAGGTGTTTCGTTTATCATAGGATCTGGAGACTTTCCTCACTGTTTAAACCTTCCACAACCATGGCTCATGTTAAATAAGGCAACAGACAGTGTCCTTAGTGTCTGGGTAGGAGGGATTTTCACATAAAGCAGGCAGGAGCCTAATGATAGGAGTAATGGTGCATTGTGGGATCTGCAGAGCCGGTCCTTGGGTTTGTGCAGAGGGATTACTGGCACTGTGTGGAACAGCTTCCCCAGGTGGACTCCTGTGGAAGGTGAGCAGCAGGAACCTGTGGGTTTTCCTCTTTTCATTTAACGAAAGCAGAGGATCACTACAGGCATTATATTGATGAATCAGTAGTTACTTGCCTTGAAGAATGAATTGGAGACTAGATTTTTGCATCTTCAAATACATTCATAATCTCAGTGAATGTTAATCCCAACGATGCAATAAATTTCAGATTAATGAACGGGCTAAAATATTCATACATTTTCCCCTGGATTGAGATATTCACTTTCTTTTATAAATTTCTCATTTGGCCCATTCAGCAGGCTGAGCCTAATCTCTTTGGCTCTGGAACAGACATCTGCTTGCAAGAAGCTCTTGACAGCGCAGGGCAGGGGGCGGTATTTCCTAAGGCTGGCCCTTGAGAGAAGGATTTTGGGAAATGTAGTTCAGCACCTTTCACACACAAGCAAGCTGTTGGAGGTCAGTAACAAGCAAAAAAAGGTATTGCCTGTATAAATGTAAAATGATATTTTATACTGCATTTAGGGACTTGCAAATGTGAAAGAGAAAACTGTACTTTTAATTGTTGGATTAGGAGCATTACAATTAGTCAGAATATAATAAAAATATAGTAAATTAAGACCAAAACTGGACGGCCAAATGATTATAACTCTCTGTCTTATTTTAGTGGTACAATCCTACTATTTCTATTGTCAGAAATGATGAGTTTATGGGTAAGTTTTCTTCGTACACCAGAAACTGTCCCAGTTAAAGGTATCTGTGAATAGTTTTACTTTGCAGCAGAGTGCTACTTTAAAACTTACAAATATGAAACTACATTACTCTCCAGAACCATTCCTGTCTTTACTGCTTGTCCTTTCTGAACTGGAGTTCAACCTTAACATCAAGGTAAAACTTATCTCCTACCCCTTTCTCTATACCGTAAAGTCAAGTGATGGAATTTAGTGAGACTCACCCCCATCCTTTCTTTTTACTGTAGAACTGCAGCTTTTTGGATGACAGCTGGCTGTTGCCGGTAAATTCTTAAAATAAATAATGTCTTCCTAGTGGGTTTATTTGTTACATTAAATTAAGATCTGCTTCAACCCTATTTTTTGCTTTGTGGAGGCAGGCCATTACCCATTGTGTGACAGTTAGTAGATACTTTCGCTACTTGGAACAACCCCAGTTCCTGGAATGGATTCCACTGGAATTGCTAAAATGCTATTGATCTCTGTTTGTGTCAATGAAGGAGGCTCTTGAGAATGCATCTGATTTTGGGTTTTATGTTTGTTGTCTGTATGTTGGCAGAGAGGATGATGTTTGTCTTTGCATGTTCCAGGTATGCGATGTTTATGAGGTGGTACCATGCCGGAAACTGGGAATGGTACTCAGGTTAGTTCTTGTCTTCTTCCTTCCTCTTTTCAAGTGTCTCCAGTACCAAAACAGCCCTATATAACCCCCCCCCCCATTCTATGAGCCAGATACCTTGGGGGACGCGTCTTCGTGTTGGACCTGATTGAGGGCAGCCAGGCGCAGGTAGACGGGTGTGTACAGCCCGGTGACATCATCGACGAAATCAACGGCATATCCCTGAGGAACGCCTCCAACGGACAGGTGAGGCAGCGGCACCTGCAGCATCCGCATGTGCTTATTTCCTCAGCTCAGATAACACCAGCTACTTACTATAGGCAAAGAATTCAGCCATAAAGCACATGTGAAGCACTCAGACAGAAATGATGTTTATAATCATCTATGCAATTAGACTCCAACAGCCAGCTGGCTGCAGGCAGGGACCTCAGTCACCTTGAATTGGCAGTAATTCTTACTAATTTTTAATACTCATTCGGCTGGTCCCGCAGGCTGCGGGAACCGTTAATAATTTAACAACATTCAGAGGAGAGTGTCAGTCTTGTGAAAACACTGAAAACCTCATTATGCGAAAGCGAGCTGCTGATGTGGTGCCTCAAAGCCATGACTGCTGCGGTTTTAGCACGGTGTCCAGAGAGCAGCTTTCTCATTGGTATAGACCGCTAATCGCTCCTTTTTAAACAATGACTGCATTTCTGGCATTGTCTAGATCTACTAAAGGCAAATTGATTGTGTTGTGCCTTGAACCCTCCTGGTTAATAGTTCCTCTTTGGGTTGAGGGGGTGTCTAGAGTTATGTAGTCAGCAGGATGGTTTTTTAGGAGGAGGAGGATAAAATTACTCAGCCACTTTATTGCTTACTGGACTTCAGATTGAGTCTTTGAGAGGACTTTGAGGCCATCAGATCAAGGGGAACTGGTTTAATGGTACTGGACTGCTGCAGAGCAGTTCCTGCTCTTGTTGATGTTATTCTACATCATATCTACTCCATATCTGGCTGCACACGACGGCCCGACTGCACTGGAGTTAGTTGGCATTTTTAATGGCCTTGAACTATCCACCTCATAGCCTGTACTGGAGGCTCCCTTTCTGTACACAGGCAGGCACAGTGCTGGCGCAGCTGAGGGGCGCCCCGCTGTCCCTGCGAGTGCTGCGATGGAGGGCCGAGGATGGATCAGTGTACCGGCCTGTGGTCAGACACCTGCAGGAACTTCAGCAGGAGAATCCGTCGCTGCAGCTGCACCCCACCTCCCTGTCCCCGCCACGACAGGAGTCCCAGTGCCTGAGGGATGGGCGGTGAGGGACGGGACTCTCGTCAGTCTCTTTATGTAGCGATTGGGGAAGTTCGGTGCATGTGGGCACATTCCTCATGTGTGGCATCTCAGCCGTGTTCCTTTGTTTTTCTAGGATCGTGTACATCGTGCAGTATTTGGGAAAAGCCAGCGTCGGAATGGTAAATGTACACGTCTGTGCCGTCTGCCATTTTTCTATGTGCACAGCCAACGAGAAACCAGAGTTTAAGGTGTGTATGTAGCAAATTGTGTTTGTCCTGGGTTTGCATTTCAGTGTGGGGGAAAGGAAGTGCTGCAGCGTGGGGTTGCTCTGGTCCTGGATCAGAATCAGCCCAGAAAGGTACCCCTGAAGGGCTTCATCACGCTAATATATCTACTGTCAAACCACTATATGCATGTCAGACCATATTTTATTTATCTTTATCTTATATGTTTGTACTTTTCATACTTTATATCGCACTACAAAGATGAGAGAAAAACAGCATTTCGACTCCCTTGTATCCATCGATCCATTTTCCAAACTGTTTATCCTACTGGGTCGCGGGGGGTCCGGAGCCTATCCCGGAAGCAATGGGCACGAGGCAGGGAACAACCCAGGATGGGGGGCCAGCCCATCGCAGGGCACACTCACACACCATTCACACACACAGGCACTCCTGCGGGCAATTTAGCAAGTCCAATTAGCCTCAGCATGTTTTTGGACTGTGGGGGGAAACCGGAGTACCCGGAGGAAACCCCACGACGACACTGGGAGAATACTCCCTTGTATGTTATGGACATATAGTGAATTGACAATAAGAGGCTATTTGATTTGATGCCTGCAAAAAAGAGCAGACTGAGAATATGCTCTACAGAAATGCTTTAGACAGAATGGCAGCTGTATTTCATTCAGCATTGTAGTATACACTGCTAATCCGAATCCCTGTTCATACAACTTTGATAATATTTTTTTCTCCCAAGCCGTGACCATATTTAGTGAAAGCGTGTCTGTACCACGTAGCATGAATCTTCGCAGCATGAAGAGGTAGCAAGCTCGTGCAAACGCTAACAGCCATTAAATGCAGCTGCAGCTCTCGTCTCACGCAATGATTCAGGTTTGGCTTCATTCATTGTCCATGGCTCCCGCAGGTGGTGCTATTGGACCTGAAGGAGACACATGTGACCTGCATGGAGAAGGAGACGAAACAAGTGAGCGTTTTTCCGCCAGGCAGGAACGTGGGCCCACCGGGGCCGTCCGATAAATAAACCCAGGGTGTTTGCCCAAAAACAGGAGTGAAGTCCTCTTGCTTGTTTTTTTCCTAAATGGTTGAGTCCCCATGGAACTGCAGTGACCTGGTGCCGGTACAGAAATCACAGTAAAAAAAATGGGGGCAAGATGTGAATAAATGAAGTGGAGCAAGGGTACACCCCCCCCCACTCTTTAGAAACACACATTAGTACATCTGTCATAAAAAAATCACACATTATTTACTGTGCGACTAGCTTTTATCTGTCTTCCTCTTCTGTTCAGGAGATTTTCCAGCATCACTACCCAGAGATTTCCTGTGTGGGGAGATACAACCAATCAGATCACACGATTTTTGCCTTCTGTGTCGCGTGAGTATCTGTCATGGGTGGAGAAGTGTGAAGGTGTGATTCTGTGAGAGCAAAGAAGTGCTGCTTCTGTTGAGATCACCATAGTAATAGTGCTTGTTACCAGCCTCTTAAAACCTAGACTGTTCCTGTCCAATCAGTCTGACTTAAACATTTCAAATTCAGTACTTAACCACTGAAAACCTCAAAGAACATGAATAGTATTCACTATCTGTATCACAGCGCACATGAAGCTTGCAGGAGGGAATAAACAGGATCATCTTAACGTGCTTTTATAAAGGTGCATTTGGAGTAGTCATTCCATTAGCACACATCGAACAGCATTCAGTAACGTTTAGCAGATGCTTTATGCAAGTGCAGAAACCTTGTGGTCAGAGCAGGTCTGGCCAGCATCTCTTGAGCAGATGGGGGCACAGTGATTATGATCCATGCAGACCTGCTGAGCTAGTATCATTTACTTGATGTAGTACATGTGGCTACAGAGGGAACATGTTTTGTGAATAATATCATACAGTTACAGGGAAATTTGGGACAATCTCACAGCAGACATAGATATGCAACCTTGAACAGAGAATCAGCCAGTTTGCGTGATTATGAAACAATCTAAAACCTGCAGCAAAGTAGAACCTTATTCACATACCAGCAATTAACCCCATAGCCGACACTCATTTCTCTCTGAAAGTCGGACTGGTGGGGCACGTCTATTTGATGATGAGTTTGGAAACAACATGCTGGCTGAATACAATTTACTGCATCACAGGGACTGCCTGGAAACCCCCCAGTCAAGAAGCTTCAGCTGCCTGGCAATGCATGCAGGATCCGCTCAGGAATGCGAAGCTATCGTCACCCGGATAGGTATGTGACCGTGAACAAGCTGATAGCAGGGAGAGGTACATATAGTTGTATTGCTGAACTAAGCCTCTTCTGCAACCTTGAGTGGCAAATAATTTGTTCCATGTCTCTGCAGCCATTGGTTTCAAGCACACAGAGGGGTTTGTCTGAGATGGCCGAACAGATACTAGCCTCACCACTGGCAGCGTCGAAGTTCATTGTTAACTTGAGATGTGAGTTCAATACCCTAAACTGTATACTAGCTATACCATACCAACTACAATTGCTGTTTGCATTGACCTGAAACTACCTGTCCGTCTCGTGTGTTGACAGTAGTTGTTGCCATTCCTCACTGCTCCATAAGGTTCAGAACGAAGCAGCATCGGTTTACAGACACTTCAGCTAACTGGAACACAGGACACTTTTAAAGGAATTTAATAGAAAGACAATGTGACACATATTTGTAGCTGCCAAAGTTTACATTGGAAAAATATAAAAAGCAGCCCTGAATACAACAAGTCTGCACAATGTTTGCATTCACCCACTTTTGTTCCTAACACCGTGCAAGAGATGCTGGGTGACGGCTCAAGTGGAGATTATTGCATGAGGGATCCTGCTGGGATTCCCTAGAGGCTGGAAGAGGGAAACAGACACCTATATGCATACACACACCATGACAATAGCACAGATCCATCCCAGGGCCACTTGAAAGGATTTACAACCCGGTTTTGTGTGAAACACCCCCCCAAATTCCTATTGACCACCTAAAGGGCGACATCTAATGTACTTACATCAACCCAATACATGCAAAGAGCTCGTCTCAGACAACCACAAACTATTAAATCAAATCCCTGCACCATCTCTACCTTAAACCTATGGCACAGTACCCGCGTGACACGCTGTACACATCTAACTCAATGGAATGATAATTACAGCGACTTTGTTCTTGTCTTAAATACATCTTCTTAAAAAAATGAATGAAACTGAACGTCCAAAGTGGTAAATAAAAGCATGATAAATATTCTGCGGGCACCCAAAAGGGTGCCATCTAAGCCCTCTCCCCTCTTATCCGGCGAGCCAGCTGGATATCTTTGGGCATGATGGTCACCCTCTTGGCGTGAATGGCACACAAGTTTGTGTCCTCGAACAGCCCAACAAGGTATGCTTCACTGGCTTCCTGATGGAGAGAAAGAAAAAAAAATTGCTTTTGCATTCATTGCACCTAAAACAAGGGGACGTGTCAAATAAGTGATAATGTAATGGATTAATCTATATCAGTTAATTACTCGCTTGTTACCTGGAGAGCCCCAATCGCAGCACTCTGAAAACGCAGGTCAGTCTTGAAGTCCTGGGCAATTTCCCTGACCAGTCGCTGGAAGGGAAGCTTCCGGATGAGCAGCTCTGTTGACTTCTGGTAACGCCTGATCTCTCTCAGAGCCACAGTTCCAGGCCTGGTTTTGGGAAGCAAGGTTAATTAGCACATCAATTAAGATGAAAATTGTCAATTGTAATTTTCGTATGCAAGTATGTAAGGAGAAAAGACATTAAACTTGTAAAAGCACCTCTAACGTGGAATTGTGTCGCACAAAACCAACCTGTAACGATGAGGCTTCTTCACACCACCAGTAGAGGGCGCGCTTTTCCTAGCAGCTTTGGTCGCCAGTTGCTTCCTTGGCGCCTTTCCTCCAGTAGACTTACGAGCGGTCTGCTTGGTACGAGCCATATCTTACCTTTAAAAAGGTAAAAGCGCAAAAATCACTCAAGGACATTAATATGCCATTTTCAAAACCAGACCAGGTCAATTGCATACTATTGAAAGTTATGAAATGAGGATCCCTCCCAGGAAAAGTAATCCTGCCATCGATTGTAATCACTAGCTGCAGTACTGACAAATTTATAATAAAAAGTTTACCGAAAATTGGAATGTCAGGGCAAAGGACAAAAAAAAAAAAAAAAAAACACACACACGCCACAACACCTACACGGATATAGAAACCCACCCCACCCTCCTAGTGGAAAACCCACATAGATGTCGGCGCCGCTGGGAGGCGTTCGGTGTGTCAGAGAACCTCCAAATTTGATTATGAATAGACCGCGGTGCTCACTATCCCCGCCTTCAGGAGGCCTAGACCTCACAGCACTCGGCGCTAGTTTTACAGCTGCCTTTGTTCGGCAGCGATCGCCATGTATACTTCGTGGAAATACAATACTTAGACGTATTCTCAGTTGCCCGCCAATTTTCTATAGTAATTTCGACACAAGACAAAATGTTTAGTAGTCAGTTCCGTCCACCCCGGCATATTGCTCACCACGAGAACAAAGGCAGGCTGTTCACACAAGCCCTACCGAGAATTCAAGGTCGTTCACGCCAGCCAGTTGAAATTTACAAACCGTGGCCGAAACCACGAGATAGCCCAAGCTATTCTCCGAAAATTAAACGATGGATAAGTATTAAACGACAAGCGGGAATATAAATACCTGTTCGTGTTTCACCCACTCGAAAAAAGCGCTAGATTGGTTGATCGGTAGGGAAAACCTGAATAATCCGGATCGGTGAAGGAGGGAAGAAAATCCAAGAATGCAGATCCTCCTCTCGGTGGAATCCTAAATACAACCGACGTGACAGAGCCTAGATATTTATAGTAATGCCTTACGTCACTTCATCACACTTCAAATTTCCTTATCCAGTCCATCGACGATTGGGTTGAAGTGGCCCAGCCCTTGCGTTTATTGGTTGAAGAAAGACCTATTGGACTTGGTTTATATATTACCATCCAATTGGTTCTTTCTATAGAGCGACTAACCAATTGACAAACAGTCAGTTGTGCCAAGACATTCGTTGAGGGGAAGAAATAAGTCCCATGTGCGCCAAAGAAACGTAAACAAATTTAATGTATAGTATTTAAATAAACGTATAAAGTTCTAAATGTAGAGTTCTACGCAGAAGTCTCATGTGTGAACGTACTAGACCTTTAGCTTTCAGTAAGTCATTGGCGCCATACAATGTTTTGTAAAGACTATCAGCGTCATTATTTTTTCACCATCAATGCAGTCTGTAGCGGCCCGGGTTAATCTATGCACAGTTCGAGTTTTAAATCATTACTAAACTCGTGACTCATTGGCACCAAGTCGAAAACATACACAACGCAGGAGTTCTTTCACCTTGAAGTCGAAATTTTATTAAATGTGAAGTGTTTCATATTCATTTTTATGAAGAACTTATATAAAACTACTCCGATAAATTGCAAAATTTCCGCCACAATTAAGACGTTCGAACTTGGATGGAGAAGTTATAACAACAAGAAAGTGCAGAACTCAAATAGAAGCAAGATGCTTTTTTGAGGATGGGTCATGATAAAAACAAATACGGTTGCAATGTAGTAATTTGGAGAAAGCTTTGGTATTTTACTGGATAGCTGACTTTTTCCATAGTGAAGATACATACATTTACAGGCAACCTGAAATGCAACCAAAACCTTTGCTCACTAGGGCGCAACGCCCTAGCTTAGAGCAAATTCTTTATTTTTTATGTTGGGACCATTTGGTGTTAATAATTGTAGATTCAAATTCTAATTCAAGTCATAACTGGAAAATATCAGTTCCCGCCAAAAAGCAACATGAGACAATATATTTTAAGATAGTACGACGTGAAATTATTTCAAATGTAAGCCGTTGTATTCATTTACGGACATATTGTCGAGTAGATGACGATGGTTCACGAAATCCTTGTGAAACAATCTAATGGTCACCGCGTGGAGAAATTACACACTAACACACGATCATATACAGTTTACGAAAACATTTTAAAGGAGAATCTATGGGAACTACACGTCCCATCATACTTTAAAGGTCTTCATGTCCGGGGCTTCCTCTTCCTAGTGCCAAGCGCAGGCGCACTTCAGAGAAGAATGCGGACTTCGAAGCGCGAAGAACAGTAAAAATAGATAGAGAAGCGTTTGAAAAGGAAATATGTCGAAGGCGGCCATACAGGCCAATTCCACTTCGGGGACTGCAGCCAGTGCCGGACCTTCCTCCTCATCTTCTTCTTCCTCGTCAGCTGGCGGCTCGACGTCTCCCGCTAACGTACTGCACGTACAGCCCGAGAAACCGCAGCACTACACGTACGTAGCCAACACACCCTCACGTGCACTTGCAGTCATAGGCCATTACGCACCTGACATGGCAGGCGAAGACGGCGAGCTATAGCTATCTGTAGCTAATTGGGCGGGCATGGCGCTCGCGTTCGAACTGGTCCGTACCGGTTTGTACCAGTTCAAACCGACGCAGGGTTGAAGCGGAGGCCTACACACGAAAACGTTCACTTGGTACAGTCCAGAAATAGGCGGTTGTTACTGCGGCGGGCGTTTAATATGTTACCGCTGCCTTTTGTAAATATGGAACATGGTATGCAAAAACTGCTGGTCTTCTCATGTACACGGTTGTTGGGTCACATCGCGCGTGAAGCCCCTCATTTGTTGCCGCCTTATTATTAATCGATACGTTTGAATAGATCTAATTGGCCGAGAAGAACGAACTGCTATAAGGACGGATTTTCTGTCATTCTGGAGCCACCGATTTAAGCAAATAGGAAGATAATTCTATTTATTTCAGTGATTTTTTTAAATAACGATTTCTCCGTATAAAAAGATATCATGCCGTTATTCACATATATAACACATAATTAAAAATAAGTCTAAATAAAGGTGGTCTGGAGTTATAAAAGTACGTTTTTAATTATTATTCCAAAGACAGTGAATTGATAGTTTTGAGGTACCTGCGGATTTAAAGATTGTAGATAGTAATAAAATAGGCTGACATTTTCCTGGCCAGATAACGGTACGTTTACCGAGCGACTATGAATGCCCCTCTATAATATGCATGCAATGCACCACATGCTTGTCACTCATTTACATTATGATTCAGATGAAGTAAAACGTGCCCAGATTATTACTAACAGTCCTCGCATTTCCCTGTACACTTGTGTATGTTAGCTGCCCTTGACTATCTGATGCTATCGACCCTATCCGCGCTACACGATCCCTGCCCCCGATCTCAGTGTCAGTGTCGATCTCTGTACCCCAGTTACCTGAAGGAGTTCCGCACGGAGCAGTGCCCGCTCTTTGTGCAGCACAAGTGCACGCAGCACCGCCCCTTTGCCTGCTTTCACTGGCATTTCCTCAACCAGCGCCGCCGCCGTCCGGTTCGGCGCAGAGACGGCACGTTCAACTACAGTCCGGACATCTACTGCACCAAATACGACGAGGGCACGGGAACCTGCCCCGATGGAGACGAGTGAGTTTGCGGTCCGGGGCCGGAACGCGGGTTGCGTGAACCGAAGGTAGCGGCAAATGTCACGATCAGTGTAGAGATGCCGGTTAGCTGTCTGAACATCAGTCTCAGCAAAGGTTACGGAGAATGTGAAATTGCTGACAACCACAGGCGCAGTGAAGTACCTCTCACGTACTCACAATTTTGGCACCGATTTAAGATAAGGGTCTGTTGGAAGACAAAGGGAACTGAAAATTCCTTTTTTGGAATCACAATCGAACTATAAGTAGTAGGGTATAAATACTGAAAAAACTATAATGAATGGAATAAGAACTGAATTCATTCTAAAACTTGTGTAAAGGCTTGTGTTATGCAGGTCTTCTACATTATCATATTTCAACACCGGCATTCTAACCAGGGATCAACCAGTGTTAGTCAGTGCATCTGCTTAGATGTTTTAGATACATGTTCATATACAGCACACGATACAGATCATATCATGCTGCAGTTTAATTGCTGGTATCGGAAATATGTAGGGTTAAATAATGAAACTGACATATTAACATTTCAGCCTAGTTCTCTGTTTGTGTGTCAGATGCCCTTTCTTGCACCGGACAGCTGGCGATACTGAGCGACGGTATCACCTCCGTTACTACAAAACAGGCTCCTGCATCCATGAGACTGACAGCAAGGGGCACTGCAGTAAAAACGGCCCCCACTGTGCCTTTGCCCACGGCTCCCACGACCTACGCAGTCCCGTCTACGACATCAGGTATGCTCTGTCGCTCGCCTGTGATTGGTGGGAGTGGCGTGGCATTCATAGGCATGCTGTTGCCTTGTAGATAGTCATAAGGAACAGGCTCTTTGAATGCAGTCCACTCTGAATAAACCGATTCCAGGGATCCTTAGAAGTGGAATAGAGTATGTAGGGTGGTGGATGATGGAGGTTGAACACACATCAGATAATGACATTAAGCCCAGTGAAAAAGCTTTCTTTGAAGTACCTCCGTTCCTGCAGTATAACTCTCTACTGCCCCCCTGCTACCAATACTGCTGGAAATGCTGAGCTGAACAGTAATCTCAGCATCTCACAGGTCCTCAGGCGGTGACTGAATTACTGTGGCTGAGGTGGTCAAATCAAAGCCTTAAAAAGGAAGAAAACACTAACGACCAGTCCAGTCTAATGTCCAGTCATACTTGCACTGTATTTACACAGGCCAGGTTGCAAAAAACATGTGATCCTGCACTTTGTCTATGAATCTGCACAGAATTTACTGTTTTAGTTGGTGTTTCTTGTCAACCAGGGAGGTGCAGATGATCGAGGCGCAGGCCGGCACGGGAGGCATGGAGGGAGCCTCTGGGGATGGGCAGTCGGGACTGGCGGCCAGCACCGCCCTCATAGAGAAGATCCTGGCTGAGGAACCTAGCTGGCAAGGTGCTCTGTTTGGTTACCCTGGCTCTGATCCACATCTGTTCACGTTCCACGCTACAGTGCAGGCTCTTATTGCAGTTAAATGCTGTATGTTGCTGGCATCGCCGCTTCCTGCGGTGAGGGTCTTTCTGACGAGTGCCGTACGGGGTGGGTGTGCAGCCCCGCAGAAGGTGCCTCACTGCAGTGTTTTTACTTGTGGCTGCCCGCAGATAACAACTACGTGCTGTCGCATTACAAAACGGAGCTGTGCAAGAAGCCGCCTCGCCTCTGTCGCCAAGGTTACGCCTGTCCGTATTATCACAACAGCAAGGACCGTCGGCGCAGTCCGCACAAACTTAAGTACAGGTTCGTCACTGAGGAAGCCCCCTTCCCGTTAAGCAGCCACTCTGAATTTTAGGCTTGACATTTTTTATGTCCTCCTGCATCGATTGTGGACAAACACACCAGCCAAAAATGGAGATTATTTAAAAAATGGATATTAGTGGAAATGCATTCTGGTGTGTGGTTTAATTGTTGTGCTTGTACATTTTTTAATGGCAGGTTCGCAATTAATGGTAATTTTTCACGAACAGTAGCAGCAGCATAAACAGCCAACGCTTTGCCGTGATCTTTTTTCTTCCACCATTAGTCAGTGGTCAGCAGCCTCACAAGTCCCTCTCCTTTCAGAGCGCTGCCGTGCCCTGCTGTGAAGCACAGTGATGAGTGGGGTGACCCCAGCAAGTGCGAGAGTGGAGAGAGCTGTCAGTACTGCCACACTCGCACTGAGCAGCAGTTCCACCCGGAGGTACGATCCGCCGCCATAAAATGAGTATTAAATCGTAATTGTGTTGTATTATAATGATGTACCTGAGGTCCCCCTTTGGTGTGTTGCTGATTTTATAGACGCACACAAAATTCATGGATTAGGGAGCGATTGCCATCATACTGTCTGGTCCCCTTCCAGAGTGATTGTAGTTGCAGCAGCTGAAGCTCACAAAACTGTTATCCTGCTTTCAGCCTCTGTGTAGTAGTGTAGAGCAGGGGTGCCCAACCCGTGAAGCACGATCGATCGTGCTTCCGGATCGATGGCGGGATAATTAATAGATGATGCTGTATTTCATTGGTGGCCAACCGGTCGATTGTGATGGGCAAAATTCACCAAGAGGGACCCCCCACCCGATCAGCAAAATTATACCGATGGAGCCACGTATCATTCTCTCCTGGATCAGCAACATACTAATGCAACCCACCCCTTCAGCGTAAAAATATACCATTGAGATTTGGAAATGTAGTAGTTTTTGGTTAGAGATCAATTTATTCTTCAAAACCCTGAGTATGGTCTGCTTTCCCATTCCACAGAAGTGTACTTAATCTTTTCTGTAAGGTGTTGTTTTCTGTGCTGTTTCTGCATGGGTGATTTCTGTCGTTATGGACAGAAATGATGAATATCTGACAGTCCGTTTTGTTTTCTCTTTTCCCTCCTGTCAGATATATAAGTCGACTAAGTGTAACGACATGCAGCAGTCTGGCACCTGCCCTAGAGGCCCCTTCTGTGCCTTTGCACACTTGGAGCGTAAGCACTTTTCATTCTCTTCTTCTTATTGCTTGTTGCCTTTTCTGCTGTTGTTTTCCAGTGCATTATAACTCTGGATGTGTCTCTGTCGCTGTGTGTGTGTGTGAGACCCTATCATTATGCACACAGAGCTCAGCCCGCCTTTCTCTCTGCACAGATCCTAGCATTAATGAGGAAATCCAGCAGGTGTTCCTAAACCCCAGTTCCCCGCTGCCATCAGGGACCATGATGGAAGACACAGGCCAGGGGAGCCCTGGGAGTCCCCAAGGCTGCATTGGTGGCGCTCCTTTTGCCCCCCCTAGTGGTGCATGCATACCAGAGCAAGGCCTCCGAGGGAGGCTGCTTGGTGAGGACTCACCCAGCCTAGATGCCCCTCTGACTCCTTGGGTGGGAGATGGGGGATACGGACGGGCACCAGGCTTTGAGCGAGAGGACCAGGTTGGTCTTGACAGGATTCTTCTCGAATCGATGCATATTGCTCTGCAAGGCTGGGGCTTCTTTTTTAATCTTAGCACTGTTTTACTGCACAGGCAAAACAGAAAACTATCTCCATGGAGCATCGCAGCAGAGAGACAACGCACATTCACAGTAAGCAGGTAACGTCCCATCCTCCGGACTGCCACTGTTTCCAGCAGTCTGTGAAATTATCTAGTACCAGATTCATGCTATGTTGTTCCATCTAGGACCTGATGGTCTTCCTCCCAGTTGGCAGTCCTCTCAGCATGTCATCCAGCGTGCCCTCCAGCCTGGCTGCCACGCCCCCAAGCCCCGCCCCTCCTGGACCATCTCCTGGCATGAATGCTAATGCGCTACCTTTTTACCCCACCAGTGATACAGTAGAGTCTGTTGTTGGTGAGTCTGCCTGGCAGATCTGCTGCAAGAGTTTGTTTTACTTAAACCCGCATTCTCCAGGCTGATAATTGATGTTGACACCAAGGACAATCATTATACTATTGTGGCATGACATTGTGGTAAAACAGGAGCTGACTTAGGAAGCTCAGCAACTAGGCACTTGAACTGTTAAGTAGAGCAAATAAGAGCACCAAGTGGCATTTGAAATTGCTAGCACTTGCTGTGTTTTCGGAGTTTACCTTAGTATTCAAATTCAGAAAACTTTATTTGTCCCTGAGGGGCAATTTAAAAGGCATAGAGGAGCAGCGCACACACATAACAGTTGTAACATTTAGTATGCCTCACTTGTATACGCATATTTTTTATGTTTATTTTTTTCTGTCATATGACATGTAAATAAGTAATTTTTTGTGCTTTTTCCAGAATCAGCTCTGGATGATCTTGACCTGAACGACTTTGGCATGTCCGCACTGGAGAAGAGCCTTGACAGCAGCACTGCAGCCCCCATACAGGGTGAGACAGAGCGCCACTCTTACAAGGCACTTCCCACTTCCTGTTTGGAACGGAACCCACATACATTCCTAATAAACTATTTCATGCTTTTCTGTGAATCCTTGAAATTCATGCAGATACAGTCCTTTGTACAAAGTTTGAGTCTTGACACATTCACAGTGTTTTCAAATTAAGAATGATTTGGGCGGTGAAATTTTTTTTTGTTTAGATTCTCTATACTGGGATGTTGGTTGTGACATGAGTGATTGATGTGCAGTTTGAGAGATGGGATGGATGGGGTGAGCAGGCTTGAAACCTGCTGAGTGTTTTCAGTGTTTCCCCCATTTCTGGGTACCTGAGGTTCCTGGCTAGTCTGCTTCAGTAGTTTCCTGTCAGGTAGGCGTGTTTGAATGGTAAACGCTTGTTTAGGGGAGCTATCATTGTCTACTGCTTTGGAGTCTCTTTCCGGTGTCGACAATGATGGGGATGAAGGTCACAGTAAAGACAGCTGCCAGGAAATTTTCCACAAACCATTCAGAAATTACGTGAAAACATGCTTTCAAATAAACCTAAATTTGACCTTAGTGACCAGAAATGGAGTGAGAACAAGCATGCATTTCCACAGAAAGGTCATCAGTAGAGATCATTCAGGTTATACGTATGATGCAGCAGTCTAGCTTTTGTCCAGATCAAGCAGTTTTGCCAAAGAATGGATTGTCCCTTTCACACCAGAAATTAGCACGTGCTCCTAGTGGAGATTCATGAGTAACAGTTTAGTCATGATACTATCAAAGTCAAATGGGTCAAAGGCTGTGATTTGGGGTCCTCTATTGCTGTGTGATGTGGCACTTTCCCACCACAGGAACCTTTTTCAGGAACCAGGAGCTTCTGTCCAAACTCGACCTGACTGTAGTTCCTTGGAGGTAGTTCCTGAACATTTTTTAGATCCTACTTCAGAGTAGGTACTTTTCAATTGACCAAAAACTACTGGGTGGGACATATGATGGAAGATACGCATTGCTGATTGATTGACCACAAGCACTAGCGATTACTTAGAAATGACCAGAATGCAGGGAAAGATGGAAGTAGTGAGTCAAAAGTTGAGCAGATAGAATTATTTCCGTATCTCAGTTACATTAAATGCATACCTGTCTTGCTTGCATCTCCTTATTTCTGCATCAGAAAATTCGATCAATAACCAAAATACCTGTGTCTAATATTGCCAGTGCAGGCAGTGAAACTTGCCAGTGTTAATTAGCAGAATATCTGTACATCTGTTCTGATCACTCTGCCAGATTTAATAAGAAATTATGAACATGTTGTGTACCGTATAAATAAAACTTAAATAAAATGCGATTTGTCCCGAATTTTCAGAAACCGGCGTTTAAAGACTGCCTAAGGCCGGTAGCAGGAAAAAATTAAGAGGGTTACTGTTCTGTTCTGTTAAAAAAAACCATAAATATCACCTGGATGGGGGTTAACGCTCTCTGGTCGCATATGCGATGCACAACTCATAAATCAGGAATGCTTGGACGAGAGCAGTTAGCCATCTGGTGCAAATCGATAAACTCATTGAAGAAAAAACCAAACACTTAAGGCACTTGCCATGAGTAGCGTATTGGATAAAGATATGGACTTGTGACTGAAGAAGTTAAACAAATGCAAGGTGTTTTCAAAATCACAGTCACAAAATTTATTCTGTTGACCCATGTTCCCCATTTAAATTCTGTTGTACAGGCCAAGATTGTATAATATTATACATTTTTAAATCAGTTTGAAACGTATTTAAAAATGGTTGCAAATCAATGTCTTGGTGGTTTTAAAAAATATTGAGTAAGTATTAAAAAAGGTATTAAAAGGTGTTAAATTTAACCTCTGGATTTCTGTATATACCCTGTACAAGCTTTATGTGTCTCCCTTGCTTATTTAAACGTCACAATACCTGTTGTACAGTGGGAAGACGGCACATGAAAGTGGCTAGGAACTATGAAAACCAGGAACTAGGTTCATGAACTTCAGAAGGAAAGCGGCTCATGGTCAATCATGAGTTGAGTTCCCAAGCAGAGTCTGCTGATCGGTTTAGGTCCTTATGTGTTTAGAACTGGGGGTAGTAACCGAAATAACAAGGTTGCAGGTACAAGTGGCTGAAATATGCTTTTTTAATCACTGTTACCCTTTCATTATATCTTGCAGGAGGAAGCCAACTACAGAGCTCTGCACCGGTCAACATTCCTGGCTCCTTCAGTAGCTCCGCCCCATTCCGCTCACCCTCACCCTCTCCACCAGTCAGAGCACTAACATCCCCCTTCCTTTCTGCTCACTTGCCGCAACCTGGTCAATCAGAAGGCAGCTTTCTGGGTCCATCACACAGCTCTCTTGGTCGGTATTTAAGCAGCTTTTTCAATGATTTGCCACTATGGATAAAAGCTTCAGCTAAATAAATAAATATAAATGTATTCTGCCTGCAGGGCTAAATGGGATGAGTTGCAGTATCTGGGAGCACCTCCCTCCAGCACAGGGCTCCCCCGGCACACCCCCGACCCTGCATCCTTCCGGCCTGTGTATGGAGGCAACACGACTAAAACAGGAAGTAGAGGATGCAAACCGGGTGCTGAAGCACTGGGACCACAGCTGGAGGCAGATGGCCCAGGTGAGTGACCCTAAGAGCCTTACAAATTCCATCGAAAAAAGAAGCACCAAACCTGACCAATGTTTCCCAACCCGGTCCTCAGGGGCCTCCAGACAGTTCATATTTTTGCTTCCACCCAGCTCCCAAATAATCAAGAACACCAAATCCCTGGTACATGTGTGTTGGGGGGTTCCCAAAGACTGGGTTGGGAAACACTGCGTTACATGACTCCCTCTCATTTTTCTGCACAGTCCTGGGCAATTATGAAGGCAGATGCTGAGGAGTCCCGGGTTCTGGCGAGCCGGCTGACCCTGGAGGCGGAGCGGGCGCAGCGAGGGGAAGAGGAGGCCCAACGGCAGGCCAGTCTCTTGGAAGAGGCCCTGGAGAGTCTGCAGAATGCAGAAAACCCCCACCTGTCCCTGCATCAGCTGCAACTGTTGCACCGTCTGCCCCTTGAGGCTGTGTGCAGTCTCCAGGCACAACTCTGCACCTGCCTGCATACTGTGGAACAGGTAATAGACAAAGCAGCTTCTCACTTGTCATATTCTTGGGCAAAGGGTAGCCATAGAAGGTAGGACTGATATGTATGTGTAAGGGGAGTTCCTCAAAGTTGCCATTCTCACAGTCCCTTCCCTCTGCGTTTCCCACAGGCAGTATTCAGGAAACAGCGGCTGTGCTGTGCAATTTGTGGTGAGCTGGGCTCAGTCACGTTACCTTGCCAACATGGGCTGCTGTGCGAGGGCTGTGCCAGCTCTAGCGAGTGCCCGGCTTGTGCAGAGCACCAGCAGGCGCTGGGTCTGCCTTCCTGACTTTGCCCCAAACTCCACAGCTCACCAAATTTCTGACTGCGCCCTGTGTCATTCGTTTGATCTAACCCAGAGGTTTTCCTTGTGGTGGACGGAACAAGACATACAGCTACATTAACAGGTGGTGCATTGATTACTGAGGATGGATACCTGTCTAAATCTCTCCTCATTACCTGGTCGTACTGGTTTTTAGTCTGGGCAAGGAATGTGCCGAGGAAACAAAGAACAAAAACAACCAGGTTCCAGCACTACCTGCTTGGACTCCTAATGACAAGACTTGTTTCTCTCAAGTTTTTCAATGTTATAATAAACAATTCTCATAAAATTTTAAATGTTAAACCTGTCAGGTTTAAGCTGTATTGCCTTTAACTGGAAAACTAAGGAAAAACACACAATCAAACTGGGCATATTCAATCATTTATTTAGCTTTTTAATATATTTTTCCATTACAAAACGACATCTGTTTGCCGATACAGACAGGCATGGCATTCAGTATTTCTTTCCTCCCCTACCTTCTGGATATTGTATACGTACTAATTTTTTATATTCCAGTCAATATTCAGTATCTAAAGGCGTAGAATATTGATCAATGATCTATGACTCTTCCTCTACATAACTGAACACTCAAAAAAAACTAGTCGCATGCTTGTCATGGTGCAGGGTGACAGATGGGACCTACTGGCCACCCACTGCTGGACCTCTGGGTCACACTGTGGGGACGGTCATCGCCATCTGCCCTAGAAAACTGGACAGCAGTGTCTCATCATTTGTCTTTTTGTTTTTGTATAGAAAAATAAATTTTATATTTTTGGATTAACGTGTTCTGCTGTGTTTTGCAATCACTGGCATTTGTATCGTGACTGGTTCTCCGCAGTTTAAAAAGACAAGATGCTCACAACGTCCAAGGTGCCAGCAGGTTTGTGATTGAGGCTTCCTGTTCTAATACTGGGAAAGGTGATGGGCTGCTTTTCAGTGGTAAACGACACTGTAATCCTCAGGAAGCTGCGACCTGTGCTATGGGTGGCACTGTTTGTACTGCATCACAGAATCGCCGGTAGGCAGTGTTGTCTGTAACTTCACATCTGCTTGATAAGAGGTAAAAATAACAACATGGAAAACAAAGAAGACGCTAACAGGCTTTTTCTAACAGTTATCCAACTGAGTTCCACCTTCTACGTTTGTTCCACTTCCTGGGATAACTTCTCCTTCTGTCGGCGCAGTTTGACGAAGGCCTGTGCGTCACGGTCTGCCTTCCTAGCCTCCAGCAGCTTCAGGATGTTATCCTCTAAAATCAAGCACCACAGACCCTTGTTGCGCACTCCCAGTACAAAGCCACATAGATAAGTACAGAGTGCGCATATGCAATCGCTTCACAACAAATGTGAATTTCACAAGGCAGTAGACAGCACTTGCAGGACACACCCAAACCCACACTAAGGACAATTTAGAGACTCCATTTAGATGCATGTTTCTGAAGCATGAGAGGAAGCCTGTACGTATGCAGAGTAGAGTGGCTGTTTCAACATAAACTCTAGAGGGCTACAATGAGGCCTTACTATGGGCCTGTTTAGCCTTAGTTTTAAAATGGATCCTGGGCGATCAGATCGCAAATGGACATTGCTAAATACAAGTGTAAACGACCACCAAGAAGCACTGATCTGAAAACTCAAACCAATGGGTGAAGTGACCTTAGATGTACAAATGAAGACAACACTTGTATCAAGCTCGTCCAGTTACTGCATTGCTCACAATGTCATGCAGCAATGTGAGAGGACAGAGCAGCAATTTCCTGCAGTGGGATGTGTGTTCCTTGTCAGCTATCTCCATATCTCAGTATATGTTGCATGGCCATGCTGTAGGGGAGAAAACAGGGGACGTACCGTTTGGTTTTGGGTGCATGAGGGGCAGTCTTATTTGAGTGGGGGCCTGAGGGGCTGTGCCGCTCACCCCTGGTATTGCCCTCAGGGACAGGAAAGCCTCTCCCTCGAAGTCATCGCTGCCAATGGTGTCGTGATCCAGCACTGTTATCAGCAGAGAGGCTCCTGCAGCGTTGCACTGCTCCAGTGAGACCAGGCTGTGCACGAGGGAGAGAAACATCAGCAATGTCAGCCCATCTTTCCCATCTCTTTCGGAAGCTGAGCTCTTCTGCTGATGACATGATAAATCTTATTCTTTTTTTCTCAGTTTCCTGTTGCAAATTCATTATTTGTCTGCACGCTGAAGCACAATATAAGCCTATAACATTCCAAATTACATATTACATCCATGAAGTGATTTTATAAGAGACTCATTTATACATCGGCGCTCCATGTTCTGAAGTTTTTTACAATGCCTGTTGCACCCCTGTTAGGTCCATGATGCTACACAGGTTGCCATTTATAAGGGTCAGGTAGGGGCCACCTAGATGGACGTACAATTCAAAAGCCTCTTCAAAGAGTGGGTTGAGTTCACGATTCTTGATTTG
This sequence comes from Brienomyrus brachyistius, assembly GCF_023856365.1. NCBI lineage: Eukaryota > Metazoa > Chordata > Actinopteri > Osteoglossiformes > Mormyridae > Brienomyrus > Brienomyrus brachyistius. Next base: position 15,528,734 of record NC_064537.1, on the reverse strand, counting down.
TGTACGGCGATGCTCCACCTCAGGGAAAATGTGCCGTGGTTCCAGGGAGAGCAGTACAAATGGGTCACTAAAGCCTGAAATGGACCATGGGACATGAGTTCTCTGACACATACCACTGGACTATAATAATTAGGGCAATTCCAAGTAAAAGTCCGTTTGATGTCACACTCATAATGCTGACAAAATGCTATGTATTTCTAATGTAACGTAATATATACATTTTCAGGAATGTTCAACCCAAAAGATTACATAAAAAGATACGCAAATTGCCTCCTTGATGCCAAGCTTGCCTATGCTCTGAGGCACTTCACATCTATAATGCTGGAGTTGCCTATTAACAATCCACATGAAAGTGTTTATCAAGCCATCTCATGTTAAATTCAAGTCCTCTCACCATTGGAGTCCATGGGAATGAGGTTAACAGCGTTAAGCACCTCGATGTGCAGCTTCTGGTCTGATCTCTTGTAAGAGCCAATCAGGGTAACTGCTCCATATTTCTCACCACTGTACTCCTTCTGTAAAACAAGCGATCCACCCGAGGACATGGCCGATTGGCATCCTGTATAAATTCATTGACAGATTTGATACCAACACCCCAGGTTACTCTCATACCTGCTCCCGCACCTTCTTCTCCATGAACTTATCAATCAGCTGACAGGTGTTCAGGGAGTTCAGCCCTAGATGTGCTTTCAGACTCTGCACAGAATGAGAAGAGATAACATTAATAAATATTAATCACGAGGTTAGTTAACAAGCAGTTTGTTGGTTATTAATGCAGCTACCTCCTCACACCATACTCCATATACTCTGAAATACAAGGGCACTATTGAAGAAGAAATGCTGATGTACTGCACATCAGCCTTACCTCACCTTAAACTGGTCGGAATGCAGTGTATCCAGGGACAGACCGTTCCCTTCGGCATGAAAACACTGCTCTAGAGACTGCAAGAATAGCAAAGGTCAGTATCCAAACTCCATTAGGAACACATACATTTAGAAAACATGCATGAAGTAGAAACTGTTCCTATGGCTACCCATATTAATCCTTTTACAAGAAAATACCTGCAGGGTGTAGTGTAATCTCTGGTAGAACTCTGTCACCCCACTCTTCTGCCGGGACACTTGGTCCAGGATCTGTACAGAGTTGGTCCATAGTGGAGCCAAAAGGCTGATACAGTGAGAGAGCGAGAAGGGTAGATAGGTCACTGATGAAACAGCCTGTGACGCAGTAACAGAAAACTGGAAATCCTGTAATAAAATTAACTGGATACGTTTAACCATATTTTTCATGAGACATATTTGTTCTATACCTGTTGAAGCTCTCTTGCACCAAATTCTCATTCATGAATTTCAGCTCATTTTCCAGATACCTCATCAGAGGACGTACAGCCTGGAACGCCAGTCCCAGTGAGGATGAAAAAGTCATTAATAAATCATTAAATGACTCAGTTCAAAGGTTTGACATTTTATATCTAAGGCTGTGTCGATGTCTTGCATGCTAAAGTGAGCTCATGGGATGACAGTGAGGAGTGTATATGTATATGTGAAATTGCTCTGTTATGGTCACGCTGATGCTCCTTACATCCTCTGTGGACGTGCAGGAGAGCCTGCGCCGGGCCGCCATGCTCAACACATGCTTCTCTATGTCTGAACGCAGCTAGAATCAAAAAGAACAGAGCATCTTAAAACATAGTTTTGGGCAAATTACCATCTGATATTAGGGTGTGAAACACTGATACTGATGCCTTCATGATCTCACATGGTCTAGATTGTTTGGTCTGGGTTTTCATTATCGTCCAAAACTCCAAACAAAATTTTAGCAAAGAGTCCTCATACCTGCTTCCCTAGTGTTTCCAGAGCCAAGCGGATCTCCCGGGTCAGAACGCCCTGGGTGTGCTGCAGCTGAGATGGCAGGGTGTTGTTGAACTGCATCTCCTTGATGACGTGGTCCGTGCGCTCGCGTAGCCCGCCCCAGTTCAGCTGCTGGGGCAAACGGGCCAACACCGTGCGCAAGTACTCCAGGTCGTTCACTACCACGCACAACTAGGATAGGAAGCGGAGGAGGCGAGGGTCACGCGCAGAACATCTGGTTACAAGCCTCCGATGAAAAGACACATTCCTTGGTTTGCAGGCACAGACCCTTACAAGTGTTTGTTTTATGTTGCTGGCAATAAGAACTGTACAGACACTGGGAAGGACAGAAGGATTCCAGTCCCCTCACCATATTGACAGCAGTTCCAGGGTCAGAATTCGCAGAGAGCTCTTTCACCCTCTGCTTTATCAGATGACAGTATGTCACTGCAATCTTACAAATGTCCTGCACACAGATACAAAAAAAAAAAAAAAAAAAAAAAAACTGTGTAAATTCTCCATAACAGACACAACTCTGATGTGATCTACATTAATCCCAGGCGTACCTCAGTCAGTTTGACCATGAGCATGAAGCCCTCCTCAGGGTCGGGCCAGCCCAGATGTTCCCACAGCTGGCAGATGGGCTGCAGGCAGGAAGCCAGGTCCACCGCAGATGAGCTGTGCTTCACAGGTACCATGCCCGTCTGCAGGGGCTGCAGCTACAAGCAGGTGACACGTGAGGAAGGGGGATGTTAGAGAACCCGATAGAATGTAAACATGACTGTGAATGTGGGACAAAAGTACAAGAATATACCATATCCAGTTGTACTGCCCTCTGAACTCTCTCCAGGGTTGTATTATAAGCCTTGTTCAGCCAGAAGGGGAGAGCATCACGGAAACACTCCTGGAAGTCTGTCAGCTCCAGCAGTTTGGTCCTGCAGCAGTATCCAGCCGAAAAAGACAGACATCATGTTCACCGCCAAATCCGGTGATCAAGTCACGCTCTGCTAGTATTACGAGGTGCACAACTACTGCTGTTCTATAAGGGATAGGGATGTTTTATTTAAATGGAACGCTGATCTGCACTGAGAGGTGCAATGGGTGATGACCTCTTTTGCAGAAAGGCCTTGTCCTTGTGGATGGCTTTGAGGTTGAGGTAGACTGAGAACAGGTTATTGGCCAGAGCCTGGTCCATCTGGGTGTCCACTTGGCCCATGGTGTTCCGCACCTCAGCCGCCAACTGATAATGGGGCAGGAGGGTATGAGATCAGAGAGAATCAACAGCAGGGCAGAAGAACAGGCACAAGGAAAGGAAAAGACAGGATGTATGAAGAAATTGCATATCTACAATCAAAAATGACCTGGGCAAAAAAGGCAAGCAGTCACTTCTCTTTTCAGCATAAATATCTTTTCAAAAACCTTTATCGTTTTCTAATGTTATCGCATTTTAAGATTAAGATATTTGTGTCTTGCATAGATGAAATTTCTTTTTTTTTTTTTACTGTACTGTAGCTCATGACTAATCGTAATGGCCCAAAAAAATGGGCCAAACCCAAACTGCACATTTGGTCCGTTTCTCCACCAAGTATTAATTAAGTGTATTAATTGAACTCACTGCCTTTAGAACAGGGGTGGCCAATCTTATCCGCAAAGGGCCGGTTTGTATGCGAGTTTTCGCTGCCATTCCCTAATTAGATTACTAATTAGAGGACTGATTGGCTGAAGAGTCCTCACACCTGGGTTTGAACAGCTGGCCTAAAGGTTATCCCCAAACCTGCATACACACCGGCCCTTTGCGGATAAGATTGGCCATCCCTGATTTAGAGCAATGTTTCCCAATCCGGTCAAGTCTTACCACAGGTTAAGCACTGTGAAACTGGCCCTTATCGTGGGCAGTGCCACTCACCAGGGAGTCCAGCTCCTGGTAAACCACAGTGAACATGTCCAGCTGCACAGCACTGCGGGAGGCAAGGTGAACACACACTGTGAGGCCCCTGAGAGGGTCATCGTCCGGAGCCGCTAGTGCGAGACACGAGTATCCATAGGTGGCCCCACCTGACGAAGATCTTGTTCCACACGTCCTTGCTGAGTCGTATGTCTTCTCGCACTTCTTCGATCAGGCTGGACAGAGCATTCACCGTTTCCGACATTTCCTCGAGAAAGAGAGGGAAGAACAGGATTTAGAAAATGGGAAGTAAACAAGTAGTGCAACAAACAAAAAGAAACAGCAGGACAGTGAAAACCTAGCAGCTGCTACATGGATGAACAGAGCTGCAGAATTTGATAAGGAAAGATAACAAAAAGAATGAAATAAGAATGCTAATTTGAAAATTACTTTTGTCATGGGCTGGTGAAGACCCTTCTTAATGTTGAACCATTCCTGTGTGCCCACCTGCAACTCAAAGATACACTTGTCACTTCCACAGATATTTAGTCATTTCAATCATTTATATTAAAATATATTTTTTTTTTCCAAAAATCATTGCAATTACTATCATTGAAATTCTTCTTGTATGGGATAATAATCAAGGTATAATAGCAATTGCCATAAAGAGACACACTCACCTGCACAGCGTCGATAACTTCCTCATGCAGGTCAAAATGAGCAGGATTTAGCTTCTGAAAGGCCCTCGTCTTGCAAATCTGAACTAAAACTCTATCACAAAAAAATACGTAACATCAGATATGCGTGTTGCACTTTACAGCAAATGGAAAGCACAGTGATATTTCCGCTGTGTTGCATCCAACTCTTTGCTCATGCAGTTCATGCCAGGGTACCTGAGCAAGGTCTGAAGACGAGGGGTTTCTTTGGGGGTCGGGGGGATGATGTCTCTGTACTTGGAGACCAGACACAGACCGTATTGCAGGAAGCCATGCAGAGAGTCTCCAAGTTCCTGTTTCTAAACATAAAAACAACCACATAACTGATTGTCATAACTGATACACGGAATATTTAAAGTCAAGTAAAGCATTATTGTTCTCCGAGTTCTCCGTTCAATTATTAATAATTTTAGAGGATGAGACACAGTAGGAAGACTTCAACCTATATTTACTACTTAACATAAATATAAAACATTCCACAAACAACGACACAGGCATGCTCCACTGGGAAATTAGTACATGGAAGTACTTTGCATGCTCAAAAGCAGCTGTACAGCACAAGTGAACAGTATACAGATGTAAACAGTATTTTATTTAGTGTAGATTTTATTTATGTATTAACTGACCTGTTGATATGGCAACTCCTGCTGATCCCAGTGGTATTCGATGCTGGTAAGCTGCTTGAACAATACTGTGGGATCCACTTCTAGACTCTGATACAGTTTGCTATAAGCTACCCACTTCCTGCAAAGGCAGATGCAATCATACTACCATCAATCTGCATGCACACTGGAACTAAACTGCTCTCTACAAATGATCACACTTATTCAAAATATAACACGCAGTTAAATAATTAGTCAAATGAAGATATATGGCTTTGCTGCTAGGGGCGACGGCGTTTTCCCATTAACTCACCAAATACTAATGCTTTAAAAGACTCCATATTACTTTTTATGCTGGATTATGAATAAGATCAAAAAGACAACAGATCCACTGACCTGGCGTCGCCAGTTCAATTCATCAGGAGCTGTAGTATGCACTTTTAGTATTTTTTTACATATTTACAAATTTACTGAAAGACTCGGTTAAGTACATCGGATGTGTTTAAGAAGGCGTGTTCTTGCAGGCTATGGATCTACAAGAGAGTTTGTGTAAATTTTGGGTAAGAAGCCCCAAGAGCAGAACTCACGCCAGATCTTGCAGGAAGGGGGAAAGGTCATTCTGCGTGGCATAGAGCTCTAGTAGAGTCTGGCCTTGTCCACACAGTTCCCCTTTCCAAGGGCCGCTGCTCTGCTGAAGAGAGATTAACAGCTTGTGACACTTAGCCAACCACAAATAAGGTGACCTCATGGACAGATATCCAGCGTGAGAGTTGCAGTGTCATACCTGCTGCTTTGAGATGTGGGAATGTACAAACTGCTGCAAGATGCCACAGTAGTTCATGTACGCGCTGCGACCGGTGGTCAGTGCACTGTCCCTCTGGCGATGACAAAACTTTTCAGTCAAACCGTACAAGGCTTACACAACGTCACACTGACATTTTGCAAATCTAGCCGTGCAATTCTAGTAACAGTGCTCTGGAACTGAAGATTGCTGACCTCCCTGTGGATGAACTTCAGCTGCAGGTGACATTTTCCTCTGTCAGGGTAGGTCTCAGTCCGTGGCTCAAGAATATACCAGCAGTCTTCTGTACAATGCAGGTCCTGCACCAACATCGGGTGAACAAGATGCTGAATGTATTATAAGGAATTACACAAAATAAGTACACAGATGATCATTTCAAAAGGTACTCAGCTGAATCACCTAGGAGGACAAGTAAAACACGAGAGACCAAAAAGTATAAACATTTCATTTACTTATCTTTGAAGCTTAAGCGGAACAAAATAGAACATTGCTGTTATGAGTATGTGTTCTGTTGCTTATGCGCAACAGTGTTGGAAATCTGCAACGTTCACATTCTACAGCACCTTCAGCTTCAGCACGATGTTTCCCAGGAAATCATCTTGGCCTTTCTCCTTCTTTACCTCTTTGATCATTCTACAAAGGAGGGAATTGAATCGATGAACAGGTCTTACTGAATGGTAATATAACTAGAATTTTTAATTCATGAGAGCGTTGAATCGAAATGGGCTTATTATACGCTTATATTAATACAGTGTAAACCAAGCATACATATCCTGCTTGGCAGGAAGTACAAAGAGCAATGTATAACTCAAGAAAACCTCTTAATTCCATGAAAGTTGGATCTTATCTCCTCCAGCTTTTGTCCTAGGGTGATCTCCTCATCCTTATCACTGAAAGACATAAAAACAAAGATAACTGATAGATATGGATTTATTGCATAAAGAAGGACTTAAAGGAAAAGGGTCTGACTGAGAAAGAGGCACATGACTGAGCCATATAGACTCTGCATAAAAGTGGGAAAAGATGCAGAGAAAAAAGATGAAGAAGCAGAAGAAGAAGATGTCTGTGAAATATGTCTGTTTCTCTGTATTTCCTAACACACACAGAATGAAAGCTGAAGTTCCTTTACCAGCTGAAACAAGAATGTTCAGCCCTTAGTATTGTGGACAAAGCGACTCTCTCCAGTACAGAGAATGAAGAATACTGGACACTGAATACAGAAGGAACCTACTGTATGTGTGGGATATTAGAAAGAGAATGGAGAGCAGAACATGGGCAAATTGAAAGGTGAGAAACCATTTGCCAGACACAGTAGACTTACAACATCTCCAAGTATAAACTTGCGACTTCAGGGTGATCCAGTTCCCTGCCGGAATCAAAGAAAAAGGTAATCAGCCCATTTTCAAGTACACAACACAGCAAAATATATACAAGCATCTCCACATACTATGTAAAACCGATGATAAATGAACAAATGAGAAATAAAGAAAGGTCACTTCTCTAGATGCTAAAGTATGGAGTAACTGTATGAAGGAAGAAGAATAATGATCCTGAAATGAAACATTAAACATTCCCCTTCCTAGGATAACATGTAGACACTGTCATTAAGGACAGGATCACAGAAAGGTTCATATGATATGGAATGAAGACCAATGAAAAAATATAAACTGTTAATTTAGGGCCCACACATTACGAATGTTTGATTCCAGATGGGGTTAAGCGTCTGTGTTTTGACATCTGTTTGGAACATGTTCTTTGACGGCACTTTGTCCTTCAGCACAACTTTCGAGGACTTTGCCTGCGAGCTCTTTTTGCTCTCCTCCTTCTCCTTGTGTACGATGGTCAGCAGACAGTAAGGGTCGCTGAAACCTGCCCCACAGAAAGAACCGTGCAAATGATTTACAACAGTGAAGGGTCATGGTTTGAAATCCAACAGATGTTATTACTCGTTAACAAGTTTAATCCACTTCTCACTGGTTACTTCATTAGACTCAACTGGGTGCAACCAGACTATAATTCACAAAGCCCAGTAATCTAGCCCACTGTAGACTTTAAATCGATGTTACTCCCAATGAAACCTCACAGTACCTTTGATTAGGAAGGACCTTCATCACTTGCGTGCATAAATGACATACCGCTGATGTCTTTTCCCAAAACGTCTTTAGCTTCCTTCACAGTGACCATCAGACAGTAAGCTGGACGCTGTAAATCGGAATACGCAAAACCGTTTACCATTTCTCTTAAGAAAACAAGCATCGTTGGCAGATGTGCTGGTCTTTTACAGAGTGCATGTCCTCACCCGCATTGCTCGTACACTGTCTAGAAGGCTCTTGTGTTCATCGTCTGTCATATTCAAGGCCTTGGAATGGAGAAAGACTTGTTGATAAGGCATGATGTTAATGCACAGTGTTGAAACTCGCACAGATGCTGTATTAACCCAATGTGTATGACTCTATAAATAAAGGCAGCTCAATTATTTCTCACAGTTAAAGAAAAATCATTGATTTCTGGTTAAAAAAAAATGCTATATGAATATTTTGAGAACATGGTGCAGGTGGAGAAAATCATTGTGAACGAACCAGGTAACCCCCCCCCCCTGCAACTTAATGCTCCCACCTTGTGTGGCAAGGAATCATACTTGGCTTTTGCATTGCTTTAAATGCTCACCTCCATTATATAGTGCTGGAGCTGAAGATCGTCAAACTGCTCCTTCATAGATGTTCTTCCCAGCCTGTGAGCTATGGTGTACAGCAGCTCTTTATACAGAGGTTTTAACTGAGAGAGATAATAAAATGAAGTGAGAACGCAGAGAAGAAGTCAGGTGGCAACACATTTTCTGCCACTTGCTGAATGTGTTTTTAGTTGGTCAGTTCTGCATTCTGATCTGTCACTTTTCAAGTCCAGACAAACTGCAGTTACATGAAATTCCAGTACGTTTAGTAATTCAGTGCTTTTCTTTTTCACTCCAGGATTTTGAACATTCCATCATTACATACACACAACCCAAATACAGCAAAACATATTAAATCTAATGATATTTCATCTTTATATATGCGTAGCATGTACATACACCATATGGACAAAAATATTGGGCCATTAACACCTTCAAAAACTTTTATGACATCCTAAATCTAATGGCATCAATATGGAGTTAGTTCTCCCTTTTTTTGCAGCTATAACAGCTGCTACTCTTCTGGGAAGGCTTTCCAGAAAATTTCGGAGTGTGTCTGTCAGAATTTTTGCCCGTTCATCCAGAAGAGCGTTTTTTAAGGTCAAGCACTGATGTTGGTCTGGCTTGCAGTCTGCATTCAAGTTCATCCCAAAGGTGTTCATTGGGGTCGAGGTCAGGGCTCTGTGTGAACCAGTCAAGTTTTTCCACACCAAACTCACCCAACCATGTCTTTATGGACCATGATTTGTGCACTGGGGGACAGTCATGCTGGAACAGAAAAGGGCCTTCCCTGTCCACAAAGTTGGAAGTATAGAACTGTCCAAAATGTCTTGGTATGCTGAAGCATAATGAGTTTCCTTCACTGAAACTAAGTGGCCAAGCCCAACCCCGGAAAAACAACCCCATACCATTATCCCCTCTCCACCGAACTTTACAGTCGGAACAATGCAGTGAGGCAGGTAACGTTCTATTGGCATCAGCCAAACCCAGACTCATCCATCAGACTGCCAGACAGAGAAGCATGACTCGTCACTCCACAGGACATATTTCCACTGCTCCAGACTTCAGTGGCGGCATGCTTTACACAACCTCATCCAACGCTTGGCACTGAATTTGATGCAAGGCTTGCATGCAGCTGCTCTGCCACAGGAAGTTTGGAACTCTGCAATTAGTGAATCATCAGAGGGTTGGTGATTATTATGCACTTCACGAGATCTGCCACTTTCTGGCTGAGTTTATGTTGTTCCTAAATGCTTCCAATTTGCAATAATACTACTTACAGTTGACCATGGAATATCAAGGGAAGAAATTTCATGACCTGACTTATTGCAAAGGTGTCATCATATGACAGTACCATGCCTGAATTCACTGAGCTCTTCAGAATAACTCATTCTTACACAAATGTTTGTAAACCTGACTGAATGGCTAGGTGCTTGATTTTATACACCTGTGGCAATGGGTCTGAACGAAACACCTGAATTCAATGATTAACAGGTGTGTCCCCATGCTTTTGTCCATGTAGTGCACTAATATCAAACCCTTTTTCCTAATCAGAAATTTCTGGCTGTACGTCAGAAAGGCCTAATAGTTTAATATTCCAGTTTGGAATTAGCTGCCCTTCCGTATCTGTGGGATGCACATCTACAGAATCAAACAACCACAGAAATATTCTTAAAAAGAAAAAAAAAACTCTATTTCGAGCAAAACTCGAATTTACTTCATACCAACCATTATGATGAATCCACATAAATGAAGTGATAGTGTAGTTTTGGATGTCGGTGAGAGTTAACATTGTGTCATGTGTGTGTGTGTGTGCGAGAAAGAGGATCTATTTATATTCTCTGTTTCTAATTATAATTTCCCAGATGAAGTGTGATAGTTGGGTCTGTACTGAACATATAAAGGCTTATTTCTTGTCATTGTTCCCTTAACAATACAGTATAACCATTTCCATAGTATTTAAGTTATATCAGGTATTATAAGTAATCTTGAGATGATTCGAAGTATATAGGAGGATGTGTGTAGGTTGTGTGTAAATATGGCACCATTTTATATAAGGAACTTCAGCACGCACGGATTTTGCTATCTGTAGGGGGGCCTGCAACCAATCCCCCACAGATACGGAGGTCCAATCATAATGTTACGATCAGACCTCATAAGTCACATGGTCTGTGTTTACCTCCTGCTCTTTGTGTCTCCTCCGTTCTTCCTCTGGATTCTCCTGCTCCTTAAATTCCTGTGCAGCATACAGACCCACATCAGCATGCATATCACAATCCAGAAGTAACTCTCCACAGCGTCAAAGATAGCAATCTATCATTGACGAAAGGGCTTTTGCAAGCATAGCCCTGCTTGGTGACGAAAGACACTCACTCTCCTTTCCCTAAGCTTCCTGGTTACTCCCAGCTTCCTTACTTGACCAGGGGAGACCTAGTGAGCAGGCAGGAGAACGAGAGGCAAAGACTGGCAGTTAGTCTGCTGCAAAAAAGCAGTGTTTTGAAATAGTTTAAGAGAAGAACAAAAAAAGATTCCGGACACCACCTGTCTCAGCCGATGCTGTGAATGCCTGTTGTACTTTGAGGCAGTCTGTGAGGGCTGCAAGACGCATCAAAATAAGAAATTACAAATAAATATGCCAAAAACTAGTGCATTAACCATCCAAGTGTCATTACATACACACACTAACACACCAATTTTGCCTTTCATGTCAAAACAAATGCAAAATTCCCATAACGAAAATATCTGAATTGGACTGAGGAACACAGGCACGCAAAATCTGTAGAGATTTTGAAACTCAAGCGCACCCGGCCTGGCCGGCCCACGCGACACTCAGCTTTGCCCCCTCAGACTTTCCAGGCAGTCTGACCAAATACAGATGTCCTTAAAATTGACTCACGAAAAGCAAGAAGTTAAACTGGAATCTATTTTCATTTCAGGGGGATGATGCATAAATTTGATACATAAATAACTATACTGTATATCAAATTCCAGTCCAATTTATGTGAAAAACCAAATGGGTAATGGAAACGTCACCAACACCCACTACATTCCGGCATCACGTAGTAAACATGTTGATTCAAACCCAAGTCAAAAGCATACATACAAATGGAGAAGGTAAAAATCTCTCTTCCTCTGACTTATAACTCCAACTGAGCTTCTGAAGTGTGTAATTTTCAATGTTCACCAACGCACCTATTTTTTCCAGCAACTTCAGGGCAACAGAAATATCAGAAGTGGACAGAAAGACAAACACTTGCCTGTTCTTGTGGCAGAGACAGGGTGTCCCCAGATGCTGTTGTGAGCCCATCTTGGGCTGGTACCATTGTTCTTCCAGTCAACCAGCACTCTGTATGGTACAGGGCAGTAGTCTTGATTCAGGGTGATGGTCTAAGTGGCTATGATTAAACCTACAGCTTCACTTCAGGCCACTTGCACAGCAGCCGGAAGTCACCATTTCCTGTTGGAGGTTGTAACTGTGACGGTTTCTACATCTGCCTTTTAACACCATCTCTCTCTTTCGTTTGCTCTCGCTCTCGCTCTCTTTCTGTTTCTGTTCCATTCCCACTCAAACACTCTTTATCTTATGTTGTTTTGGATCACCATTTAAATCAGACTTCATACAATTTCCTTCTGTGACTTTTTCTGTCCTCTGTGCCTTTTTTCCTCCTCCTGTATGTGCTGGCTGTCAGAGGCACTACCCCTCCAAAAAATTTATAACAATCTTAAATTCTAGTTCATCATAAAACCTTGCGGCATCCAGATTAAGGAGAATGTGCATTGTGCAATACCTTGTCACGGCAAAAATAAAAGGGACACAGGACAAACGTAAACAAAGGAAAACTTAATAGCATGCAAATAGAGTTTGCACAAAGGAAAGGATTAAGTGACACTGTTTTTGAAACATGGCTCCTGTCTGCTTGGGAACATCTGATAATCCCGCAGAATCATCTTAAATCTGCAGCCACTGAAATAGAGATTGTGTCTGACTTGCTTAGCATGCGGCCATCACAACCCCTGACCAGGAGAAGCGGCGCAAAGATGAAACGAGCTCCTGCAACACACTCACCCAGCCCCAGATAACAGGCCTGTAGGTTCTTCTTTGATCATGAATGCATATCCACCATAAGCAAATTAACAAAATAAAATTAATACAAATAATTCAGCCAATTTTATTCATTGTTTGTTTCTAGGACAGATTTATAATTTTCATATTTTTGAGGCTATAATAACTACTGCATTAAAACGATTAAGATGTTTACCTCAAGCACTCAAGTGTATAATGTCTTTGTACATAGCATTTGTGACTTTAAGAACGCATACAGCACGTCAGGCATATGATTTAAGTTGAGAAGGTTGTGGTATATAGTTCTTCATCCATTCACCTTCCAAGCGCTTGTCTAGGACAGGGCTGTAGGGGGCCTCGGAGCCGCGTCCTGGCAGCACCAGGCACAAGGCAGGGGTGCATCCGGGCGGTCCCATCATAAGGCACAAATATGTTCAGAGAAATAATTTAAATGCCTATTCTTTGGACACAGAGAGAACAGAGTATACTATCAAATGAGCCGCCATTCCTTCTGGTATATTCCTGTCATCTTTAAATAAAATGAAATAATAAGATTCAGAATTGAATGCATTGTTTTTTTTTGTTTGTTTGTTATAACTGTGCTTATACCGGTTCTAATAAACAAAAAAAATAAAAACAGAAAAGCAACATTCGAAAAAATCCTAAAATAAATAAAACGGTAAAACTGTAAGAAAAGTGAAATTTGCATGTCCGGCCGCTAGTGAGAATATTCTGGAGACTCACGCGCAGGCGTCACGCGAGCCGGAAGTGCAGGTGCTTCTGCTGGCCCGTTACTTGGGTAGCGGAGCAGCGCCGGAGCTTGAGCGTCTGAGCGATCCGGGCCGCTCGGTGACGCTTTCGCCAGACCGCCGCTAACAGCCGGTTACCCTCACTAACATGGCTCTCAACAAAAACTGCTCGGAATCAGGCGGCGTCATCATCAACAACAGCGAAAGGTAGCCAGCTAACCGAATGGCTTCTTAACAGGGTCTCAACCACATCCTCTCATCCCGACAGCTAAACGGCTAATATTAATATGCAATACGTTCCTCCACAATTTATGAATTGTGATCCTGTTCTTTTAAACATTTTCTCAATGTTGAAATAGTTAATTGGCGAATAAAATATCTTTATGTGTTTACGTCTTTTAATAGAATCACACAATTTTGTGCCTTTATAATGTAAGGAATTGATTTATGAAAGTGCGTTTATTTGGTGCAATTTTTTAGACGCTAAAAACCAGTTCCTCGTTTCCGGTTAGATAACCAGATATTATCTGCTCTATTTTCAGCTAAATATTATACTATTGGCTGTACACGTTGCACTGTGTTTACACATATCATGCTCTGTTAAATACGTAAACAGGTGGGCCTCTGCAGTGTTGTTGCTGTAGATGTTTCTAAAAGTACATACAGTTTATCAAAATTCTTGGCTTGTTTCACATCACATGTAATTCGTCTAACGTGAGATCTACTGCACTAGGGTAGTCCATTTTCTCTGTGCGGTGAATCTTTTTGTATTTGGTTTTCAAATACTACGCAATGCTCTGTCTTTAAATCAGCATCTACGTAACTTGGGTTTTTCACTTGTAGGTAGTTAGGTTGGTTTACTCGTATACTGTAATATGTCACTTTGCAGTACTTGAAGACACGAGAGCAGAGGGAAGTTTTCTTGGGGCCCTAGACTGACATGGCTAGGGCCCCCCCTAAGAGGACAATTTTTTTTGGAGTCGAAAAAGAAATAAAAATATAAGAAATATAATAAGAAAATAATAGAAAAGAAAGAAAATATAAGAAATATAAGAAATTAGGGAATTAAAAACGATGGAACATCAATAATCTGCTACCCAAATAGCGTGGTGCCAGCGGTAAAACTTACCTGTCAGGGTGAGATCGGAAGAATTGTCGGTAAAATAAGCCGATCAGCAGGATCGATCGGCCAAGTTTAAGTTGTTCCCATTTTTGCCGTGGTCCTAGGCTATAGCTCATCAACATATAGCTATAGCCTAGGATATTCTATGCCTTACTCCGCCCCTGAGGTAAGATTAGTGTTGATTACACGTTCATTTAATTGTGTTCTCCACGTCTTTCCACAAGTTTTGCAGTGGGACAACCGGTACAGCAAGACTCCACCTTGAAAAAAGTTGAGGCGTGAAATATCAAAATAGGAATAGTCCATTATAGCCGCGACAGGGGGCAACTTTTTCTATACAGAAAATTGTCGCTAAAATTGCAAATAAACATATATGTTACTATAACTTAAACGATCATATTATGTTATATCCATAAATGTAATTTTTGGAAATTCTAGCTTAGGCAGCTCCCTAAACTTGTCTTCTGGTATGTCTGCCCCTCTAAAGACATTCTCAATGGTTTTAAATATCTAGCTGTAAATTTGGATTTGACCTCAAATAACTGTAAGGTTGCCTGAATAAAAGCACTTAAACAAAGAGTTATTAGAAATCTTCAAGTGTGTATTGAAAGAATGTTTTAAATACGTCATCTTTTTAAATCTCAGCATACAACAGCACTATTCTCACTGTCCTTCCACTGTTCGTGTTTCTGCAGTGTCTTGATGACATATGAGAACGTGGAACTTGTCTTCAGTGATACAGAAGCCCTCCCCGAGGCCTTCAGGAAGAGCAAGAAGGGCAGCGTCTACCTGACCCCATACCGGGTAGGAGAGTAGACAAATAACAAGTGCAATCCTTGGTATGGCAAGGAATTAAAGGATTTAAATATAGGCTGTAAGAGAAACTGAGAGTGGCATGCTGTGCTAGTTTAGGAACAAGAGTTTACAGGTTAAGTCCCAAGAGAATCTATCTCACAAAGTTTCTAACATTATAAATAGGTAAAAGTTGTGTTGCAAATCCCTGTTCTCGATATATAATAAACTGAAACTTTCAAGTAAAAAAAAAAAAAACACAGAAACAAAAGAATGGTATATACCCCAGTATCTGTCATGAGTTAAACAGATACGTAATCGTGTCTCGTATTGTCAATGCAGATGATATTCCTGGCCAAGGGACGGGATGCACTTCAGTCCTTTATGATGCCTTTCTATTTGATGAAGAACTGTGAGGTGAAGCAGCCTGTACTTGGAGCCAACTATGTCAAAGGCACAGTGAGCGCGGAGCCCGGAGGTACGTCGCTGCAGAGTTCCGGCCGTTCCGCTGTCCGTCAGTCATTGGGTGTTTTGTAATTTATAGGATGGTCATTTTTTCAGGAGGCTGGGAGGGATCTGCAACCTTCAAGCTGGTTTTCAATGCTGGAGGGGCCATTGAGTTTGGACAGTACATGCTTCAGGTCGCAGCACAAGGTGGGCCATTCTGCTGCGATCACAGAAAAATGCTTGCCTGCTTGGCGATAAATCGCACTTGGCCCTTTGTCAGTTTTCAAAGATTTAGATGCCCCAATTAAAGCAAGCAACAGACTGATCAAATTAATTTCATGCCTTATATAATCATTGTGTTTTTATCAGTACACTCATGGAGAAATTCTTTAAAACATTAGATATAAAACCATGAATATAAGATACAAAATAATGCGTACCTTTTGTTGGAAATATTGCAGTCTGCTTACTGGCCAGGAGGCAGAAATAAAGCTGGGTGTGTAATACAATACCAATCAGAAGTCTAGACACACCTGCTTTTAATGCATGTTTCTATTTTCGTTATGTTATTCAGCTTATGGTAAAAGGCCTTGAGGCAATGAAGAATGCATAGTGTAGCGCAGCGGTTCCTGCGGGCAGCGCGGCAGCTTGGACTGATGCCAGCTCTGTAAATTGTTCCTGGTAGTCGATTGTGTCATTGTAAATGTGCCGTGTGTTATGTCATGTATAGTGTTTAATGTTTATCGTTGTACATAGTGTGTGTGTGTGTGAGTGTGTGTGTGTGTGTGCGCCCACCCACCGTTTGCATTGGGAGTAAGCGGGGCGATGAGCATGGTGGGCAGTGCGAGTGTATGTGGTTGGAGCGGTATGGGTGTAATAAACGCCACCTGGTGACTGAACCCCGAACTGTCTCCAACCACACGCACTCGCACTGTCCACCGTGCTCATCATCCCGCTTACTACCCATACATACGGTGTGTCCAGACTTTTGACTGCTACCGTATAGTGAATGTGATGAAGCAGCACTCATTGTGTCCTCTCCAGCTTCTAGAGGTCAGCCAGTGACTGGGGCATTTGGTTGCTCTTACATGGCCAATGGAGCATTTGCATACCCGCCACCTCCTGCTAATGGGATGTACCCAGCTGAACCTCCTCCCGGCTACTCTTACCCAGGACCTCCACCTCAGGGTACCTGGCTGCTCTTCGCTTTGTCTGTAGTCATGCTTTCAGGGAACGATGTCATCACATTGTGTCTGTATTGACTGTTTTCATGTGTTGGCCATTAGCAGGACCATTCTACCCTGGGCCTCCTACTTTGAACAGTGCTGCAGCCTACATGCCTCCGCCACCTTACTCTGGACCACAGGCCCCAGCCCCTTTTGATCCTGACATTCCCAACACTCCAGCAGGTATGAGATACAGTTGTGGGTTCAGCTAGCTCAGGTTAAGGCCAGTGTGTCCCGTAGCACGCACATACACAGTCTCTCTCTCTCTCTCAGCGGAAGCCAAGGCAGCAGAGGCAGCAGCCAGTGCAAGCTGCGCCCCCCCTCCTCCTCCTCCCCACGTCTACCTGCCACACGTGAGTAAATCCTGTGCCATCTCTCACTAGTATGTACCGTCTGCGGTGTGCCACTGTCACCAATGTCATCAGTGACCTCTCAGTCCCAGTTCATTATTTCCTTTTGCATTCCGTTTTCAGTTTCACATGAATAAAAAAGTGAAGGCAGGAATCATCTGTCTGCTACCTGGAGGACTGGATTCATCTCTTAATTAGGAATATTTAATATTTACATATACTCATATTTCTGATGCTTCTATCCAAAGCCATTTACACTACATGAAAGGGTAACAGTTCATATTTACTCCCTAAGATATTTAAGGTTACTGATGTCTACCCATTTTGCTGTAAGAGATCAAAAGCTAATCAGTAATGGCTGAATTTGGGCTCTCTAGGACACTTATTGGGCTGTGTTTTAATGATTATTCACTTTTATATCTGCAAATTATCAGTAACGCGATAAAAACTAACAGGAATTTATGTTCTCCAAAACATCACTGATGTCTCGTTGGATGGCTGGATGAACTCCACTTCGGTTTCCAAACCTCTCCTCCGGGGCACCTCAGCCATTCCATGTATTTGTTACATTCCGTCCACCAGCTCACTTAATTAAATTAGTTTGAAAAAGTGACATTTTGATTGGCCGCATGTGCTGTGCTATGCGTCGAGTCAAAAAACACATGGGTGGTGGCCGCTAATACTGGGGTGACTTTAGGAGAGGTTTTGAAATGATAAAGCTGACACTTTGACAGACACGTGAAAATCATTTTAGTATCATTTTCTTTGACTGCCTAAGACTTTTGCACAGTACTGTATGTGTAGTGGTACTGGTCAGTAACTGGTACATAGTAGAGAGCTTGGCAAACGATGAGATTAATGATCTTCGTGTTCCAAAAGATGAAAACTGCCTTGTTTATATGCTGCAGGCTTTATCTCCTCTGTGTGCTGTTGGCAAATCTGACTGTTTTAAGATGGAGGCTGAGTCTCCGACTGCGTAAGTTTCACGCGTCATAGCCATGTTGGTTTTAATGTGTCCCACAGGACAAGCCGCCACCCTATTCGCCACCTGAAGACAAGAAGACTCAGTAGGGGTGAGGGTAACGAGTCCCACCTGCTGCAGCTTGGATCCTCCCACTGTCGCCTTCTCTTCTTACCTGGGTGTGAGATGCTCTATGCAGCCTGTACTCCACACTGTTCCAGTGCCCTCCTTGGAACATCTACAGCTGTATCAAATCTTTAACTTCTCTTTCCCTGTCTCCAAGAGTACATCACACAAGGATCAGTATGAGCGTATTGTTATTTGCTAAAAAAAAAAAAAAAAAGTATGTCACCTAAAGTAGTAGTATTACATTTCAGGAAGTGGATTTTGGCATTTTATTACCTAGATGAAAAATAAAACATTCTGGATATCAGTTATTTCCAGTATGTCTTGGAAAGTGGAATTAAATGCAGTGGCAGTGTCTTCTGGTTTTACTGATTGATGCAGCTGAAATGCACAAAGCTGGAAGATGTAACCAAAAACTGACTGGCCATCTTTATGTGTATTAGCTCTGTTAGTGAGTGGGGATACAGTAGATGGAGCAAGAGCTACAGTAACCCGTAGTAAAAGGGACCAGGGAATGACAGGATCCTTGGAGGAACTCGCATAGTGTGGCATCGGCTCCTGACTAATTTCAGCTGCGTTGGAAGCATAGGAAGTGTCTGAATGTGCATTTTAGAATGTGTGTATATAGAAGTATTCTCCTAAGACCATGAGCTTCCCCGTTCATGGCTGTGTAAAGCTCCATAGATTGTCACATTTCAACTGAATCTGTCAGATTGCTCACATCTGCCTAGTCAGTATTCTGTCATTAATTTTTGTTGTAAATTTTTGTTGTAAATCAAGTTGTTTGAAGGCACTTTGTAACTCTTCTTAGTTGAGCACTTTGTTTGCAAGTCTTGTAGAGGCTCTCTCTTGCTGGCACTAAGCAGATGGCTGTTCCGCGCAGATACCAAGTCTTGCACTTTTGAAATGGCTATGCATTACTATCTCTTCTCTTTCATAACTGTATGGAGCGAAACACTATAAAAACGCTGTCTCACTAATTTATGCATTAAGTGGAACTCGGAAAAAGACGCATGATTTTGTGTGTGACTTAAATACTGTGAACTGAATTTTATTAAACCAAATTTGTGTGAAGTCTTTAGTGTCTTATTGAGCATCAGTAATGTGCTTTACCAACCTACCCATATTACGCTAACAATCATGAACTACCCGCGTCTTGTGCTGAAGAATGAACTTGTGCAAATTAAGTCGCCCACAGGGTCATGTACAACATCAAATATTCAAACTGTGCTTCACATTTCCTCCTGGCTCAGAAGAAATGTCATGCAAGATGGCCATGCTGAAACTTCAAAGTATGACATGACTTCAGCAGTATGAGGTTCTAAGCCAGCAAGGGGACTTAACAGGGGGGAAAAAGCATCATCATCACTAAGAAGCAGGTCGGGTGGGACAGATACAGGGAACATCCTGGTTGTAAATGGAGAACAATTCCACTGCATTGGTTGCTGTCTTCTTGTCAGGGTGTGCAGAGGGTGATGCTCACACCCTCACCAATCCAGCAGGCTGGGAACAGCTCCTGGGAGAAGGCGCAGTGAAAGGCATGCAGGCGGGCTTGGCCGTCCCCATAGTAGGTCAGAGTCCCTGCCTCATAGTCCAACAGCATCCCGATCCTGTGGTGCTGAGGATGCCCCGCCACGGCCTCTCTCCTGCCATTGTGCCAGGCGCTCAGCTGCCTCTCGTCCAGTTGCAGGCTCCATGACAACTCGTTCATGCCCACCATGCAGCGTTTCCCCTTTTCTTTGCGTGGGATCCCCTGGTATGTCACCCCTAAATAGGCCCAAGGCTTGGACACCTCTACCTCCCAGTAGTGCTGCCCATGGGTGAAACTTTGGAAGCACAGCACCTGCCAGGTGGTGTCAAACCGTGCCTCGTGTGGGGGGACCTGGCGGGGGCCCGAGACGAGATGCTCTGCTCGCCGGTTCTCCTGGGACAGCTGCAGATTAGCGTTGGCAGTGCGTGGGTCAAAAGTGAGGGTGCAGTGGACTGTGAGAGAGAAGGGGAATATGTTCTGTAAATACCAACTTGAGCATCCCAACCTCTCGGGCAAGGAGGTTGTTCATCCGAAATAAAATGCAAGTCCACTGTAATACTGCAGTACTATAGTTGATAGTTAAAATTCTGAAGTCTGCTGCAGACAACAAAGTTTATGTTCCAGAATAACAAGGATGATGTCTTAAAATGATACCTACATGCACTGAGTCCCTCTTTGACTGCTGGAGAACAAGGTGTAGCAGGACTTGGGACCACAGCTAGCACAGGACGTTTATCCTGAGGTGAGCCTAAACAGAGGTAATGCACATATGTGGATAAGGGATCAAAGGTGACATGTTAACAGTTTCATCTGGACCTAAGAATCGACCAACATACCTTGCTTGTCTTGCCCGATAACTGCATTTACTGCTTTCTCCAGGTCTTCTGAGACCAACTTGGAAATCTGAGACAAGACATCGGTGATCAAGGAGAGTCTGCCTTGTAGGTTTGTAGGGACGTCCAAGGGAATGTCTTTCATCTGAGGGACCTCGACTAATCTTGATTCCTGGAAAGATTATCGGTCATTAACATACTTAATCAAAATTGTGTTTTGTCTCTTGAAGTCGGCAGGGAAGTTACACACATGCACATACACACATTGTGATTGACTGCGAGTCCATTCTGACTCCCACGTTTCTCCATTTCTCAGTTACACTATCCCCAGAATTGCACCGAGAACGGCTGTGACGCGTTTTTGCTCCATCCACTGCACGGCCTTGACACCCACCACATGCATTTCAGAAGCACAGCATCGTTGACTTGCTAACTTCCATCCATCCATCCATTTTCCAAACCGCTTATCCTATTGGGTCGCGGGGGGTCCGGAGCCTATCCCGGAAGCAATGGGCACGAGGCAGGGAACAACCCAGGATGGGGGGCCAGCCCATCGCAGGGCACACTCACACACCATTCACGCACACATGCACACCTATGGGCAATTTAGCGACTCCAATTAGCCTCAGCATGTTTTTGGACTGTGGGGGGAAACCGGAGTACCCGGAGGAAACCCCACGACGACATGGGGAGAACATGCAAACTCCACACACATGTGACCCAGGCGGAGACTCGAACCCGGGTCCCAGAGGTGTGAGGCAACAGTGCTAACCACTGCACCACCATGCCGCCCCACTTGCTAACTTTTCAGTTGTTTTTTTCCTTTAATTTTTGTTGTTCTACCGTGGGTAAGTCACCTACGTAGATAAATTGTAACTTTTTTTGGTTATTTTAAATGTTTTATGCTGTTATTTTCTACTTTGTTGTGCTGTACTCTACAGACAGTGTTAATACAGTTAGTTATGAATGACATGGGTCAAAGATTGTGGCTGCAATTGTTAAAAGTACATTCAACCAAACAAAAATACATTCATCGTATTTATTTCATATCTGCATTAGTATTTATGCTCCAACTTCATGTTACCCTGCTTTGCATGGTTGAACTACTGTCAGAGGTGTCCCAGAAGCTGCTTCTGAACTGCTCCACAGAGCTTCTCGTGGAATCATGAGCACTGACTAGAGTGAATGTGATCAGCCGCAGTGGCCGGTACAGCCACTCTCGGTGGAATTCTTGGGTTAGCACTCAAACATAAATGTACCTGAATGAGCTGGATATCAGTCATGGCCTGCAGGGTAGCTATCTGCCCCTGGATCTCTCCCATTTGCTGGACTCTGTCCTCTAGTGCACTGAGATTAGTTTCCGCCTCACTGAGGGCTAGCTGCTGCTCCTGCTCTATGAAGCTTAGCACTGACTCCTGTTTCTCTGCCAGCACTTTCACCAGGCTAGCAAACTTCGCATTTACCCAATGGGAGGTCTGCTTCAGGGACACCTGCGGAAAGAGATGAAGATGTTGCATCAATGGGAAGCATGAAGACACTGAATGAATGACACGTTTCTGGCACCTTTTAGTCATTCAGCTTCGATTCTTACTATTATTTTTTTAATTAATACTGAATATAAAACAGAAAGGCTACAACAATACATTGTAATACATTTGTGTTACAAATACACCAATTGATGCATATCATACAGTACATAGAAAAGTAAATGTTTTTTTATTATTATTGATATTAGTCTAGTAAAAAATCATGATTTTTCTATATCTGCAGAAACTCCCTTTCAGAGAAATATTCACAGGTATCACCACATTTCTTACTTGCCTTCCTCCCATTCTCTACCTGAAAATGTGGTCTAGCCTTATCTCTATCTGACAGATTTTCATTGGACCAGCTTTTTTTATCCAAGCAGAGAAGGTGGCAGTGTGCAGGATGGATAAGCATGGACTGCAGGATTGACACAACAACCCAGGAAGACCTAGGCACCCGACAGTTAAGTCGCTCTGAAACATCCAACATACACAATTAAAAACGTCTGCCTGGTCACACGTCACTTTGTTCCGATGCCAGGGAATGTTTCGCCACGAACAACAGAACTCAAACTCACAACAAGATATGAATGTCAGGAGCCTACAGCTCCTCTCTAACCTTAGTTTTGTTAATATTCTCGGAGAGCTCCTGGACCTTCTTCTCTGTGTCGTCCTTGATTTTATCCACCTCTCTGCTCTTCTTCTTCAGCCCTTCCTGTAAAATGCATAGACGCATGTTCTGGACTACAGCACACTTTCCGCCTTGACATTTCAAAATGAGATCACGGCTTCAGGTGACGTCAATTAGACAAATCAAAGGCAAAGCAAATGTCACTTGCCTCCCGCCGCTGCTTCTCCTCCTCTATCAGGACTTGCTCGTGGGTTTTGCACTCTCTGATTGCGCATTCACAGCACACACACATGCTGTCTGTTTTGCAGTAGTAGACCAGGGCCTTCTTGTGTCGGTCACAGAGTAGCTGGACCTGGGCTGCCACGGCGCTCTGCCTGGGTGCTGCAGTGGCACCCTGGCTCTCTGTACCTTGCTGTATCGTCTCCGTCACATCAGACAGGGTCACGTTTCGTTTCAGCGTGGGTCTGGGGTCAAACTTTTCATTGCATATTGGACACTTTATATCCATACTGGCTTCAGTCATCTTGTCCCAGTGAACTGTGATGCATCTCTGACAGAAGGTGTGACCACATGGAATAGTCACTGGAACCTTGAACTGATCCAAGCAGATGCTGCAGCACAAATTTTGGGACATAGCTGCAGACCTCTTAATATCCCCTGATAGAAAGAAAGACAATAAACGGGGTATCCCCCTTTGCACGGTTACACTCGCATAGATAGCATTAACACCGAAAGCCCCATTCAATAACAAAGTTGAAATCTCTAACTCTCCCTCTAAACAAAAGACCATCCACGAATCAGCTACACACCACGTGATACATAATGGTAATCATATATATTTGTCATTACGCATACACTGTTTTTTATACACATACGCATACACATATTTTAAAAATGTATGAAACTAAAATGACTATTTCTAAAACAAGCTTCAGCCTTAGTAACTGAACGACTGGAAGGACTATATACGCACCAAACTGTATATAGGCACCATCTTTCGTTAATAATAGAACTGACAAGTCACTAAATAGACCGATAATAACGATGAAAAATATATAGTTGCATATTCATTCACATAAGCGTACGAATGACATCTATCTATATGAATGAAATTTGCACTGACCTCCATATACAGTGCTTTACAGTCATCATACATGCATCTATTCTTCAATAAAAATATCCATGAAATCAAGTACCGATCTTTCTCGAAAAAGAATACCTACCTTGTTAATCAGAAATGGCTTCTTATCCCAAGCTTTACTTGAGGTGTAAAAACAGTATTTATCGGGCTTCTTCCTTCTCGGAATTGTATATTGCCAGAATGGGTGGCAGCCTGATGCCTGTGCGGATGACGTACAGCACCCGGAAACGTCACTGCGCACGTAGTCATGTGACCGCAGGTTACCACACTCTTTCGTCACGCCGGCTGGGAAAATGGCGTGGCGCACGTTGTGCAGGGCTGCCCTGCGGTCACCGACCGACCTGGGGGTCGGTAACGTGAAGGGCTTTGGCACCGCCGGTATGTATCCGTTTAACTCTGTAAACGAAATTCTATATTACGTGCAGGCTATCCTGTAATAGTCTGCATTGACAGCTATGCATCTCTGCGGTGATGTACATAACGCTGCTCCAGTACTTATAATCTCTTGGTCTAATTCACCTTACATATTTAATTTGGTCTTGCATTGTTGTAATGTAGTTTTACATGTTCTTTGTCAAATATGCTCGTTTTCTGCGCAGATGTATGTAAGTGAGCGGAGTTCTGCATTTGTGATTTCCCAAAATAGTGTAACTCGTCCATTCTATCCATCCAGGGTGACTCAGGCACGACCATTAAACATGTACACAAGTTAAAAGCAGCTATATATACCCTAAGTTTACATGTAGTGCGTAATCTGTTATTCCAATGGTAAGTCCATCTATTCCTCAAACCCTTAAGATCAGAATCGCTTGTTGTATTAATAATTCCTTTAAAACTTTTATCAGAAAAATTCGCTGAGGTTAAGGGCTATGGAATATTATTTTGCTGTATACGGAAAGGAATAATTGTTAATATTGTGTCGGTCTGCACTCGGATGCGTTCTGCACTGTGAATACCGTCTGCCATCAGTTAACTTTGATTTCTTGCTTCTCTGATCTCTGATTTTAATCTTTGCTGTAACATTTAAAGTAAAGTAAATCTGAGCACTCAAGTATTTTGAATTAGCTGTGCATGCATCTGTCGTCTAATCACTTATCCTGGTCAAGTTCACAGGAGGGAGGGTTGAGGCCTGTTCCATAGGGCATGTGGCTGGTGTGTGCCCTGGATGGGATGCCAGTCTATCCCAGGGCACACATGCACATACTGGGCAATTTTAAGACACCAGTTAGCCAAACTGCATATTATTAGTCTGTGGCAGGAAACTGACACGACACAGACGCAAACTCCACAACCCAGAGCTGATCTGAACCTTCCAACCCAGGAGGTGTGAGGCAACAGCGCCATCATGTTGCCCTTCAACAGTTAAATTAATGCCAAGCTTTAAACAATTTGGTCTAATGTTTTATCACAATGTTTATCTAGTAGTATATAATGGTTGTCTTTATTAATAAGTTTATTTCATACCAGACAACAAAGGTCCATATTAATTTCCATTCAGTTATTTCTTTATATCACTGTATTTATGGGTTTTTAGTGGCTGTTGATGGGATTTTAGCTTGCTGGGAACGCCTCACATAAAGCAGGTCTGATTCTCTTGGCATAGGTTTAGCAATGCCCAGTGAAATTCAAAGTGGTATTTAAATTCAGTGCCGAATTTCATAAATTCATTGATTTTGTTGAGCTGTTTTTTGTGGTGATTATGGCATGTGTGCCCTGCAGTGGGTTGGAGCCCCTGTCCTGGGTGACCTCATTCCCGGCCTGGCACCCATAGCTTTCAGGACAGGCTCCGGACCCCTGACCCTGCATAGGACAAGTGGGTATAGAAAATAGATGGATGGATGGAAAAACACTATGGGGTATCAGGTGTGATTTCAAATGGACTTATTTGGGCCATTAGTAAAGTTATGGCCAGATAATGCTAGAGACACTGAAGCTTTCCAGTGAATTGTGTTGAAAGGTGGTTCATTTTTCGAGGCTTTGGATGATCACTAGGGTCCCCTGCTGTTCAGAAATGGTTAGAGCAGGAGGGGACACAGTACATAGACCAGTGCACACCAGTTCATCTAACCATTGTTATGATAGCTGACATTGTAATTCAGTATTTTTGTGCTATTTCCAATAGTAAATTAAATTTTTTATCCGGGTTTGTTTATAATGATCATATTTAGTTTAGTTGTAAGAAATTGGATGAAGTAACAGATGATAATGATGCTATTATTATTATTAGTGTATTTGCACGTACTTGCTATGGACATGTAGAACAAAGTTAAAAATTGCTAAATTGTGCCACAGCATGTTTATATTTACATATTTTTATTTAACAGACCCTTTTGTCCAAAGTGTCATACAGCTGAGGCACATTGCACATTACAAATGTATCTGCTGTAGAGGAGTGGACCAGGTTGGGCTTCCACTGAATGGGTGTTTCTCAATACCAGGAACACAAAGATTGTACTTGTTGTCTCGGCAAGACCGGTCTGTGCTGACCTGCTTCCCAAGAATGAACTTGGGGTGCAATGAATTGATCTTGTTTGGTGAGGATGCTGCCGATTTTATCCTTGGTATTCAGGGTGGAGGAAGGAGGACATCCTCTCTTCTCTTTACTTTTGTAGCCGGTCTTTGGCAGTGGAAGATGACGTACAACAAGTACATAAGAACACATTTGTTTAGTGTACTTTTTGCACTGTACTGTTGGTACAGTTTTTATTCTATTGTTTTTTAATTTTGTACTGTCCACTTTCTGCTGTGATGATGCAAATTTCCCACTTATGGGACTAATAAAGGATAATCTAATCTAAATGCAGTCAAGTACGCATATTGAGAAATACCTAATGTCCTGGTAGAAGTTGCCCCTCCCACTGGGGAATCGACCCCTGGCCTCCTGAGTGATAGGCAGGGATACTAACCACTGCACTAATGGCGCCTTTCCGTTGGCATACAGGGACCGCGAATTGACAGCAGCTCCATTCGATTTTGCGCTACAGAAGGCTCGGTTCAGCAAAGGCATTTCCATGTCTGGCAAGCGACAGTGACGTAAAGCAGAAGCGACGCTTATTTACCGTTCACACGAGGCACGCCATGGTTTACTTTATGTGATATTTTCCGCGAGCACGTCTGTGAGAATCGTTGTGTTATGTTAGCCTGAAAAGCAAGCAGAGTCGTTATTAGCTTTTTTAGATTTGCATTACGAATCTATTCTGTTCAGTTGTTCTGTAGCACTTTCTCAAGTCATTTTCGAATTTTCAAGCCCCGAGTTATCGGGCATGCATCAGTACATCGCCATGTACGATAAAACTAATAATGAATAATATACGGAATATGCCTATTTTTCCTTCAGATAATCCATGCATGTTGACGTAGATCACCATGATCTTGGTGCATTTCAACCAATCAGAGGACCAGCTCAGTTTAGTCTCGCTCTCGGCCCCGCTGGTAAACACAGCCATGTCAGTGCGGGTACAGCTCAGCTACGGCTCACATCATTTACAATGGAGCTGTATGAAAAAGTATAAGCACTGACTTTCCTGTAAAATGTAGAGTTGGTGACACTGAAGCCAGTCCGGTTTTGCAGTCCCTAAATGAAGATGCAAATGCTGTCGTTGACGTGATTCAGTCAATGTGATACTTGCCTTGATGGAGAAATTCTTCAAGAAAAATGCCTTCAATGGATGGATGCAAACCTAGGCTTCGAACTCACCACAATACAAACCATGACACGGCATGTGTATAACCTGAAACTGCGAATGAAGCAGTAGCGGGTCTCTATGGAGATCCTCGTTGGTTGCCGGTCACATGTTTCTCTGACAGTGATACAAGCAAAATGAGGTTTCATCTGAAATTGAAGCCTCGTCTTCAAGTGTCCCGTCATTAATTAATATAACACTCCCAGGGCAGCATATCACTTCACAGGGTAACACTGTTGCCTAACACCGCTCCATGCCGAAGACCCTATCCATGATACAATATCCAGGATAAAAGTTTGAAAGATGGGTGAATATTCCAGGACAGCATTCCTGTTTTCTGATAACTGCGTGTGGGGTTTCCTGTGAAATTTCAGGCACATTATGGCGCCGAGCCACCCCTCTGGGACCCATGCCCAACGACGACATCGACCTGAGTGACCCAGAAGCTCGCAAAAGATACGACAGCTTCACGCGCTACCTGAGGGTCGCCGAAGAGGCAAAGAACAAGAAATGCTGGTGGAGAACTTACAGACAACATCTGAAAGAGGAAAACCCTGACGAAGGTAATAAAATTAACCCGCAGCGTTGCAGGGAATGTAAGCGATATACCTGCATGCCGTCCGCCCTTAAAGTACCCACTAATGTAAGCGTGTTTCTCCCAAATGCCAAGACGCCCCACTGGTGAACATCGGACTGGCCTCCCATCGTCTGTCCCGTAAAGAACAGGTGAAGGAGAGAAATCGGGTGATGAGGGAGAATCGACATAACCCAGAGCTGGAGAAGGCCTCACGCCTGCTCACATGTATGTGCAACACGTCCCCTAGAGGCATCCTGAGGACATGGTGTCCCTGTGTCATCTGTTTCTTGACGTATCGCGCTGTTTTTCCACAGTCACCATCCCACTCGATCGCGTGAAAGCGGAATGGGAGCGCACCGCTGGTCCCTATCATCTGCACAACGTCGCAAGGCACTACGGCGTCTACCGCGACCTGTTCCCTGGGGCGTACTTTCTGCCGCGAGTCATGCTGCGCATTGCTTATGGAAATAGCCCCGGCACACACGTGTATCATGGGAATCATGTGACGCCCACAGAGGTATGGCCGCCGGGTTAAAAGGAGAAAAGGTTTAGCTCTTGTAACTTAAAAAGTAGATCCTTGCCCTAGCAACACCAAGGTTGTGGGTTCAAATCCCATGGAGCGCACATAAATTGTTACTCTGCCCTCTACTCTAAGTTGCTGCGCATGAAAGTAGAGATGCACCAAAGGTATCCCCCAGCTATTGGTCTCGGCCGATACGGCAACGACCGGCCATTGGCCTGTGATTAAAAATGAGACGATATTTACTGCCGATAATTCCCTTTAAAATTGTGACCCACATTGCTTTGCACAACCATGTACTAAACAATTAGAAAAATGTCTCCAGTGTGGAATTATTTTAATGTTGTTGGAAATGCATTTTGCAAACATCGCTCTGCTAAAATTTGACAAGGAGGATCTAATAAAGATCTGAACACAAGGAATTTGATTGTGTATGTTACGGTGAGACAGTGTGAAGAGTATGAAGAATTTCTGAAAAACAAATCTGTTCCAAAAATGAAGGCGGCAGTGCTGGTGAATTGTACTAGCCTGTCAGTAACACAACAGTTTGATAGCAAAAGAAAATTCAGTGCAAAATCAGAAGTTATTGCTGGAATGCTACAGAGTTTATCACAGTTATAAAATGTAGCACTATATTTTATATTTCTGGAATGTACATTTATTTTTCAGATAATTTGGGTGGAGTGACCTTTAAACTTTAAGTAGAACTACCCAAACAGTTTGTATTTGTGTCAGTTTTTTTACATAATCGGCTATTGGTTTTGGCCAGTTTCCTTATCACTAGACGAAAGTATTAGATAAATGTAACGTAAAAGGAAACGTGATTTTGTACAGCTGGGATTTGACATGGACACATGGTGACTTGATTCACTTCAGGCACTGGCTGCTCCTAACGTGAACTACGAGACGGATCCGGATGCACTGTGGACTCTGCTCCTCACCAGCCCAGGTATGGAACCCACCCAGTACTGTGGGGGCTGTCAGAAAAATGATTGTAAGACAATGACGACTCTGCATTTTGTGGTGATTGACAAGTTTGTTTTCCGATTGAAATTATTTCTGAAATGCATTTTTGATAATTAGACATGGGAAATGTTTTGTTATGTACATGTTCAGATGGGAGGAAGGGGGCTCAGGGGGTTGCACTGTTGCCACACGTCAGTGGTTTAGGGCAGGGGTCTCCAACTCCGGTCCTCGAGAGCTACTGTCCAGTAGGTTTTCTATCCTACCCGGCTTCTGATGAGCCACACCTGTTCCTGGTATTTACCTGAGATCAGGTGCGGCTCATCAGATGCCAGGTAGGATAGAAAATCTACTGGACGGTAGGAACCCCTCCAGGACCGGAGTTGGAGACCCCTGGTTTATGGTTTGAATAGGGTTTGCATTCTACCCCCACTGTGCATGTGGAGTTTGCATTTCTCCCCGAGATGCAAAGGTTTTCTCATGCAGTCCAAAGACATACAGTTTGGCTAATTTATAAAAAAGTTCATTTGTCTTTGCAGGAGAATTTATGTACGAAAACTCAGCAGTAAAAGATTTATAAGACCTTGTGTAAACTGAGGTTTACGCCCTAAAGTTTTATAAATCCCACTTATCGTTGAAACATTCGTAGGTGTGTGCACTTTAAAAACCACACCATCCCCACCAGAAATTGGTGAAGTAAATTAGTAAAGTGAATTAGCCGTGTGTAGGGCTGTCCCGATCCTGAAATTTTAATTAAGGATTAATTGTCCTACAAATCGTTATGATCTACATTGCCGTTTCTTAAAATAGGAGCATCTTTTGTGGTTCCAGTGCAGCATTTGTTAGGTCCCTGCTGGCATCACTGATGAGTTGCACGTTGATGGAGTGAAGCTGCTTCCTGGTGCTTATTGCGATGTTCGTGCAGTGAATAGCGTCAACCACATTAGCAACGTCAGTCATCACTGCAAATTGCATTGGAACTCGTTTGTGCTGGGATATCACTCATCTGTCAGCATGTTCCTGTCGTCAAAAATCCAAGTGTTGTCAGTACTTAAAGATGGACAGGAACAATTTGATTTCTTGGTGTTGCTCATTCACGAACAACACCATCAGAATTGCTTTTGGCAGTCTGAAATGGCTAAGCCACAAATCATCACTAGAAAAATAATTCTTGTGATCTGTAAATACTCAGTCCCTTTGTATCCGGCTGCGTTAATGCGCCATGAGGATGATGCTGTGTGACATGATTACACTTATTACATGTGGATGCACACATGGTCGTGCCTGTTTACTTTGACTTTTCAGTATAATAATAATCATTATTATTATTTGTTATCAATACTTTATTGATCCCTGTGGGGAAATAGTCTTTACGCCTCCCTCAACTCGCTCTTTGTAGAGTGAGCCGTCCGCAAAGGGCAGCCACCTGTTGGGGTGCACAGGGAGCTGGGGGTTAACGGCCTCGGTCAAGGACCCGCAGATATGCACACCTCTAACTTAGATTGTATGCAATAAATGTATTTGTATACGTAAATTCACTCATTTAAAACAATAAAACAAATGCTGAATGTTAGTCGTATATCGCATATAAGAAAATGATCATTCACAAGCATTTACTTGCCATAATACGCTAAAACTAACTGATGCACATTTTAATCTGAACACTGGATGTCACTTTTTTTCTCTTTTCTCCAAAACGTCGGTAGGACAGTTCTGGACCATTCCTAAATATGCAGACTTCTTCAGGATACGTTTTTCTATTTAAATTCATTCTTTATATAAATGTGGATGCACATGTTTCTCTCTTAATTTTGTTCGTTCAAAGTCTTTATAAATGAGTTCCCATAACCTGGATAAGTGGCAGGAAAATCTAATATCCACCACACGAGGGCGCCAGTTACCAGCTAAAAGAAAACAGAAAACAGTTTCTACAGCCTCTCAAATAAATAAGACAGAGGTGAACTTTGGCATTGTAATCACTTCCCTTTAAAGCATTTCTGTTTATGCAGCTGAAGGTCATGTAGAGTTCGTTTTAATGTTTAACCTATCACCATATAAGGTCAAAATGCCAACTGCGGTAGAAAAATAAAATGTAGCTGAACTTTTGAAACGGCAGTTAAAGTGTGATGTGGTTAATGTGGAAGGGTGCAGCTGCTGTTAGCAGTTATTGCATGATTATAGCAGTTTGGATATGGGATGTTTCTAGGCTGTAGCTATTCTGCCATATAGGCAAAGCATCATATCTGCATATTTTGTCCAAAATCTGGTCTTTCAGGCTCCGTTTTATCTTGTGACCTGCCCCCCCCCCCCCCCCCCCCCACCCCCACCCACAATTTCAGTGCCAATATAGTTACTGTGTTTTACATGTGTAAGGTAGCAGTCATAGTACAGTCTTCAGAACACTAATGTTGTTTGGAGTGATTGCAGGGGCCTCGTCTGCTCATTGCTGTCCCCCACATTTGCTGCACTTCACTTGTGCATCGCTCTGTTTGACAGATGAGCATTTGCAGGATAACGAAGGGGAGTACGTGCATTGGCTCCTGTGAGTATTTCCATGCTTGGAGATGGCCTGTCTTTGTGAGTAGAGAGCCTGTGGGCTGTTTTCCTCTGTGGAATTTAACTACCGGTTTTACTAGACGTCCTCTTCCTTATTTAATGTTTTGAGAACTGCACAGGACAACAAAGAACAACAAAATGTACTCCAAAGGGGATCATTACATGCATTTAAAACCGTTCATTCTGGAAATGGATTTGATAGCTTTATAATCTTCACTCAGGGGGAACATTCCGGGCAATGCAGTTCATTTGGGAGAGGAGCTGTGCCAGTACCTGCCCCCATTCCCCGTTAAGGGCACTGGCTTCCACAGATTCATTTTTATCCTGTTCAAGCAGGACGGCCCCATCAAATTCCAAGGGGATTGCAGACCCTCACCATGGTAAGTCCCAGCACAAACACGATGCACTGCAAACTCACAAACATCCTAAATGCTTATTAGTTCTAGAAGAGGCTAGAGGAAATGTGATAACCACTGTCCCATCATTATGCAATTGTGTGGGCCGCACTGTTACCTCCCACCCTTTGGGGGATACGGGGGTTTCAATCCACCCTGCTTTGTGTTGAGGCTCTGAGTTCTCCCTGTATTGCATGGTTTTCATGCAGTTTCCTCCAGCGATCCCTTATTATGTATGTCTGCCCTGAGATGAGAATGTATCCCAGCCGTGTGCCTTAAACTGCCTGGGAAAGACTCCAGGTGCCCATTGTCACCCTGAACTAGATTAAGTGGCTGGATGATGGATGGATTCTCATTCCAAAAGTACGAGGTATCGTTTTGACTTCTTGAAATTATTCTTTTAAAGCCATAATTTGAATCAGCGAACCTTCAAGACGCTGGAGTTTTACAGGGCGCATCAGGACAGCATGACTCCTGCTGGTCTGGCCTTTTTCCAGTCGCAGTGGGATGACTCTGTCAGCCAAACCTTCCATGGCCTTCTGAGTGAGTCCTTTGTCGTACCCTTCAATAGATCACATTTAATCGTGTAATTGTGCTGGTAAAAAAAAAAAAACTTTTTGGATTGAAGAAAAACTGCATTAAATCTATTGCATGTTGTGGGCATTGCAAACCCTTTTTGGCAGAGTTTCCAACCCTGTCCGCGGCGACCCATAGATCCACATTTTTGCTCACTCCCCGCTCCAGGTGGCAAAAAGGTGTGCGGGTCCCCGAGGATCAGATTTGGGAAACTCGCGATAAGGCTGCACCAGCTTCCATGCTCTTTGTTCTTCCGCAGACATGAAAGAGCCCGTGTTTGAGTTTCTGCGGCCCCCTGCGTACCATCCGCCTCAGAAGCTGTATCCACATCGTCAGCCCTTGCGATACCTGGACAGATACCGCGAGGGGCACGAACCCACTTACGGCATTTACTGATCCGATCAGTGACAAGGCTCGTCTTCTGTGCTGCATTTACATATACTGTGTAATTATTTGCAATAAATACAGTTGATTACTAACCAAATGAGTTTTGTGATACTAAAGCATTTAAGGAACCAAAAAGTCTTATCACCAAACAAGAAATTCAGGTATATTACTTGATCTCAGTCTTTTTTTTTTTTGTTGTTGTTTTTAATATGATAGCTATCTTTGTTAGCATTCTTTCACTGAGGCACATGCTGGCTACTGTTGAAAATAACCAGGGCCAATCCCTTATTCAGGTATAGCAATCGTACAGTATGTCAGTGACCCAGCTCACAAGATCATCTTCCCTGGTTCAGCCACATTCAGATGAGTTAATAGTGAATGACTCCCCTGCACTAATACATAGTCTCTATCAAGCATCTGTTAAATAACAGAAAGTGAAACATGCATCATTTGCCAGACATCCATCTCGTTTCCAAGAAATGCGAGAGTAATTGCTTTCAGTGTGGGCATTCAGCGGCTTTCTCCTCAGCCATGAGCAGTGAAAACAGGCTTCCTTAAGGACATGGAAGTCTCAGTCCCTTTGGTTAGGGAGTATTGTTTGGAGGTAGGAAGGAAATAGGGAGAATGTCTGGAAAGTACCCTGGAAATTCCTATGCTGGCTTACATTCAGATTTCACATACAGATGTGAAAATTAACCAGGTACAGCTGGTTAAGGAGGTCCCAGATGTCTCAAAGTGAGACGTATCCAAGCTGATTTTTATAGTGGGAAGATTTGAAAATCCCACACTAGGAGAGCCAAGTAACTGAGTAAATGAGATAAATATGTGTAAGAACGTCACAATCCCATATGC
This sequence comes from Brienomyrus brachyistius, assembly GCF_023856365.1. Lineage (NCBI taxonomy): Eukaryota > Metazoa > Chordata > Actinopteri > Osteoglossiformes > Mormyridae > Brienomyrus > Brienomyrus brachyistius. The sequence goes on along the minus strand of NC_064537.1, from coordinate 15,494,199 downwards.
CTACAGAGACTGAAAATTGTCTAGCTAAACAAGTACATAAGGATTTAACTGCAAAATCCTGACATTTGTAGGCAGAAATCACCAATCAGACTCAGTACAAGGGATGTAAATGACATGAGTTACCTGCTGTAATTGCTCTCTGTAGGATATTATGTTCTGTCTGATCAGTAACATTATTCAGAATGTAGCGACCAGCAGCACACCAGCAGTGCCTTCCGAATATCTGCATTGATGTCTGTCTATATTTATTTATAGTTTATGGCCTGCCTCAAGCTAATATTGGGTAATTTTCCACATTGGGTGTGGAATGTGGAGGCAGGTGGAAGTGAAGCGACCGAGCCACTCGAAAGAGAGACATTAGGTGTGACTGAGACCAAAAGATGGAGCCTTTCTGATGTGGGCTAATAACCGACACAAAGGAAGATGTTGTGTAATATAATTAACACTTTCAGTAAAATATCACTTTGCATAACTTGGTAATTGTGTGAAAGGGGAAAATTCATGTCAAACAGTTCATTTTGATGAACTGAATGATTAACGGCACTTCAAGTGCTTTTTATAAATACAAAAGAATCATACTCTAAAATAGAGTATGAAATCAACTAAAATAGGCAAAACTGGCAAACTATTAATCAGTTTCTCAATAATACTGCACATAACACTGGTACTCCTAACTGAATATTCTATAATTACTTCACTTGGAATGATGCACTGGACATGTAGCTATGTGTAAGCTGAGTGGAGTCCTCAGGAGTGGGCCACCCTTAGCATCTCCGCTACATCCAAGATCTTCTCCCTGGGCTTTCCTATTCTCTGGCCTCTTCTGACCTCCTCTTTGTCAATCTTCTCCCAGTCTGAGAAGGACACCCACTTCACACCTGTGCAAACAGAGGCACAGTGACGACAGCCAAATAAACAAGTGTCCCGACAAGCAGGGGAGCAGCCAAACCACAAGCAGCCATCTTAACGGTATAAGAGAATTTCCATTGTGGGGGCGGACAAACCAAACAGGTATGATTATTTTGCTGCTCACATTGTCTTCTCTGTCAGAAATACAAGTAACACTATTCAGAAGCCGAACAGGTTGTGCGAGTGCGACCACAGAATCGCATGTTGCGTCAGGCCACTTAACGTGACTTGCCCCATTAGGCTGCATGTCGGCCCTCTTGGAATGGGACACCGCGTTTCTTCGCTTGGCGGCCGTCCTGTATTTTTATTCCAGTCTCACACTGTGAGTGTGTCTCTCTTATTGTCGTTGTCCTGTACAGCTTTAACATAACCGCTGCCAGCTGCAGCATATGGCCCTTGCTATATCGTGCAGCAACCTGTAGCTAATCGGATCATTAGCACAGGTGTCGTGTTGCACTGTAGTTCAAACATACTAAACGTTGCCAGAAGACAATGTGAATCACAAGTGATAAACATATCTGCAATAAAAAAAAAATGAAAGAATGCTTGAGAAACGCACCTCGGCTCTCCAGCGAGGAGAGGACAGCCCTTGACCCCGGCTTCACGGAAGACGCGTCAATCACTCCAGCCTCTAAGTCCTGTAGTAGTGACCGGGCGGTGTCGAAGCTGTCATTCATCGTCGTGGCGATCACGCCGGTAGGTCCACGCTTCACCCACCCACTGCAGTACAAACCTGTGAGGGAACCCAACCGCACAACTCATGACCATTTATACAACTCTGTGTGTGTGTGTGTGTGTGTGTGTGTGTGTGTGTGTGTGTGTGTGTGTGTGTATAACATGACCAAGGAATAGTACAGCTGAAGATGCAGAAAATACTTCAGCTTTGAATAAAACTCTAAAACAAACTGCAAACAAAGCACTTAAAGTCTGATTTTCATGTATGATATATCCTATTATTATGTGAACTGCAAAATGTTCAGCATAGCCTCCGAAAACGTCTACGGATATGCGGAATCAGTTTGTAGATTAATCAGAAAATCCTGAATGTTGTCCCATCCAGAACAATAAAGGTATACCGTAACCAGAAACCCCGGATAAGCAGTGAGGTTCAAGGGGCTCCCAGAAATCCAGAGGTATACTAGCAATCCGGCTATGTCCTCTGTAAGACAATACGGGCAGCCAAGCCTGAGTACAGGGACAAAGTTGAACTGCAATTTAAGGTAAATGGCCACAGCATGTGGCAGGTACTGAACACCATAACGGAGTGCAGAGGGAAAGCCAGCATGTCCACACTGCCGTATCTCTCCTGGAAGAACCGAACATGTTTTATGCTCGCTTTGAGGCAAACAACATCACCTGCCCAGAGAGACTGCATGCCACTGCTCCCCAAGCTCTCTGGCTTCCTGTGAGTTAAGCTCGACAAGGAAGGCTGCTGGGCCAGATGGCATCTCCCGGAGGGTCCTCAGTGTGTGAATCAGCTGGCTGGAGTGTTCGCAGACATTCTCAACCACTCCCCCCCACCCTGTCCCTGACTGCTTCAAAATGTCCACTACTGTCTCCGTGCCAAAGACCACAAGGATAACCTGTCTTAATGACTGCCGCCCCATTGCTCCGACCCCCATTGTCAGCAAGGGCTTTGAAAATAGTCAAGGACTTCATCTGCTTCCCCCTGCCTGCCACTTTGGACCCGGTACAGGATGTGTATTGAGTCCTCTTCCTATACTCCCTGTACAGCCATGACTGTGTGGCCACAAAGAGCTCCAGCATCATCATGAAGTTCATAGACGACATGACAGTGGTGGGTCTCATCTCCACCCACGGTGAGACTTCTTACAAAGAGGAGGTCAGAGCGCTGACACACTGATGCCGGGAGAACTGCCTCACCCTCAACGTCGCCAAGACCAAAGGAGCTGATAGTGGACTTCAGGAGGCAGGGAGTACACACCCTCTATCTCCATCAATGGGACCACCCTGGAGAAGGTCAGTAGCTTTAAGTTCCTCGGTGTGCACATCACAGACGACCTCACATGGACAATGGACACCACTGAGGCATGTAAGTAGGCACAGCAGCACCTCTACTACCTCAGAAAGCTGAAAAGGTTCGGCCTGAACCCTTGCATCCTTAGGACATTCTACAGATGCACTATTGAGAGCCTCCAAACCAGATGCATCACCACCTGGTACGGGGGCTGCATTTCCCTCAACCACAAAGAAATGCAGTGGGTGGTGCTAGAGGAAAGCTGCAAAAATCAGCAGGGAGCCCAGCCACCTGATATCAGCCACCCCCACTCCCCAATGCACTAGTGAATGCCTCTGGTTCACTAAACTGTACTGTATTACACCTACAGTCTGTCTGCCCCAAGGCATGCTGCTTGCATGCTGTATATATGCTGTAGTGTATTGTGTGTATTGTAGTGTGTATACTGTTGCATTTGTGCATATGTAGAGTTGTATACTGTTGCAGTTGTTTTACGCACATTTTGCATTTATTTAATATACTGCACTGTGAATATGAACTCGTGATCCAAGACTTTCACTCACTAGTTAACCCAATCTACTAATGTGGCAATAAAAATGATTACATTTGACCTTTATCCATATCATGAATAATGGAAACTCCTTTTTTATAAGAAGGCTTCACAGAAGGGTAGCACATTGGCAAGAACAGTGACCTGAACGCAAATCAGGAATTTCAGTTTCACATGAATGCACATAATGGCAGCGAAAACAGATTCTTCTCTGTTCAGCTAACAAAACATAGAAGACGAATACGTAGGCTATGACTACAACAGACTGTTGGCTCATTGTGGGCAGATTACACCAGGGAAAATCCAGAGAAAATCAAGCTGACAAGGCCTCTTCCCTCCGCCATGTGAGCAAAGGTCTACAACTGGAAAAGGGGGATTGTTCTCTTGACACAGCCACAATGCTAAGCTGTGAAAAACCGTATTAGGTTCCAAACTACAGGATACAATGCCGCTTATTGTCGGCCATGCTCATTTGCATATTGTTTTCAAGGAGGGAAAATACGACCGTGGCCTCTCACCAGCTCCAGGCCGCACTCTTCCCACCGTGTTGGGAATTACGGCTTTATGCTGGTCAAAAGGCACAACGGGGTCGATGCACAGGCTCCGGTAGCCAATGCTGCTGATGACCATTCCGCACTTCAGCTCCTCCACCTCCCCTGTCGGCACTGCCCGTGCCCCTTCGTGTGAGCCCTTGTCATAGGAGAGTAGCATGTATGCGACTGGTAGAAATCACAGTCAATGAAACGGTCGTAAAACGGAGGTCACAGACGGAGACACACATGCACCACGATCGTCTATGACGTGTCAATACAAGTGCCTTGGTCCTAGTACCATCTAAAAAAATTATTTTGATTCAAATATTAAATATATCAAACAATCTAATTCTTGTCCGGATTCCTTTAGACTTTGGTCAAGTGTTTTACGTAATAATTTTTGATTGTTCTTTTCAAACGATAGGTGTTTAAAGGCCTCGCACATCTCTGGGAATCAGGCTGATTTCGCTCACCTCCAGCACGTTCACGGCCAGTCGAATCCCAGCGGCGCTCGTCAAGTCATCAGCGGGCAGAATCTCTAGGGGGCTACGCAGGAAGCGGAAGCCCCACTGACGGGGAGCTCCCACCTGCCCGGATGTACCCCCCTGTGCCGCCTTAAGCAGGAGCTCCGTCAGCCGCTTTCTTGGCCTGGACAGGTCTGAATTAGCACAGAGAGACAGACAACGGTGTTGTATGTAGTTGTTGCAAAAAAATGTAAATAAAAAAAAAAAATCTTTAAAAAAAGCATCCATCAACTCATACCATGCAAGTCACACCAAAGGTCACTCCATGCGGCAGCGGACGCTCACTCCCACTGAGGGATGCCCAGAGATCCCTAAACCAGCTGGGAGACATAATCTTTCCATGGTATCCTGAATTTTGCTTGGGGACTCCACTCAGTGAGTTGACAATCAAGTGACACCCCTGTGAGATGTGAGACCTTCTAAGTGCTAATACAACTACAACCAAGAAACAAATCTACCTGACAATCTCACGTTCATTCGAACTACGTTTCAGGAACAAGATCCTGACTCCTTCATTAAGGGCAGAGTCTCCCCGCTTACTTGAAGGAAGTGATTCGGCTCGGCTCCAGAGGACAAAAATATTGGACGGCCCAGCTGTGAAAGACAAAAATTAACATCTGCAAATAGCAGAACTCTCAACAACAGGTCACAGGGCCATTGTCCTTGGATCTTAGAACATCCGGTGTTGAACCCAGACACCTGACCTGTTCAAGTATTCTCAAACTGACCCCACTGTTGCTAAAACAACAGAGCTAAACAAATCAGGCTTGTGATGCTTCTACTTAACTCGGCACCTCCAGGCACAACCGAATTTTCATATCCTTTCTATTAAAAATCAGAAAGAGGAATGCTTGTAAGACACAATGTTTTCGGAGCCATTACCCACGCTAAATAAACCAAAACACGGTACTTTTATGGCACTAAATCAGCTTCATTGGATGATGACATGTTTTTAATACATGTGACCTAAATATCACAGTTATAAACATTGCAACAGAAGTCAGTCATGCTTGGTTGACTGCCAATAAATAATAAGTAATATATCTCAGTTATAAAAGAAGTCTGCCAACCAGCACTTTGATATGTTAAACAGGGTTGCACGATATATCATTTCGGCATCGTCATCGCGATGTACGCACGTGCAATAGTCACATCGCAGGACGTGCAGTGTCAAGTAACGCAAATTAACTGAAGCGGCGTGGACGACGCTTTTGGTGTTTTTGCTAAACGAACAAATGTCGCACTCTTCTTATTCTTAAACAATCCTCAAAAGTCTGTCTATTATAATTTAGGTCAATTTAAAGGATTTTGGATATGGAGCCGACACGCAGCTCTGCACGCGCAGCTAACAAACATGCCGATCACAGAATGAACCACCAATCACAAACACTCTTGATCAACTTGCTCCCTCTAGTCATCATTTTACTACAGCGTGAAAAATGAAGATTTTGTTGCAAAAAGAAAGGCTGCGTGGAATTGTTCCGGCTACAGGATGCATGACGTCAACCAAAAACAGGTCATTTGTCACAGTGCCTTGCAGCTGCTGCCACAACGGGGGAAACGCAACTAATTTGTTTGATCATTTAAATCGGCACCACAAAGCCCTGTATGATGAATGCAAAGCAAAATCTGACTGCCGTCCAAAGCAAAAAACTATTTCAGGTGCCTTTGCTAGTATTACCATATGATTAAGGTTCCAAATGACACAGGGAAATAACCAATATGAAAACTTTCCATCTTGCAAAAGACATGGTACCAATTAACACAGTCAGCAAAGAGGGTTTTAAAAACATGATCCGGTCGCTTGACAAGTGTTATATTATACCTTCAAGGAGCTACTTTTTCACAACTTGCCACCTTGTAGCTGTAAGGAAATGCAAGGCAGAAGCTGAAATGGAACTTTCAGCGGGACGATATTATGCACCTATAATGGATTTGTGGTCTAGCCGGACAACGGAGCCCTACGTAAACCTGACTGTCCACTTTATTAATGGCGACTTTCACTAATTAGATAATTTTTTTTAAATCCTACTATCACAATTATAGGATCACACATGCACATATCACAGAGCTTAAATTCCAGGTGGCCTGATACAAGGCCTACCCTGGTACGAGAGGTACTCGCTGGCCTAGGCATCAAAAGGAGGTTCGTGACCCCACACATACAAACACACTTAAACACACAGATAACAAGGGAGGCCAGCACTCCAGGACCTACAGACAGTAGAGTGGACCTCAAGGACAGGGGTCCCTCGACTTGGCACACAACGCCCTCCCCAGACATCCTGCCTTACATACCACTCACCCAACAGACCAACACCCTTATGTATGGGTCCTAACTTTCAGAGATTCTTTTTCTTTGTTTGACAAACTTTCTCTTCCACATTCCTTGGTGGCCCTTACTGATCTTGGTGGCCGTTAGCAAGCTTTTTGTGTTCTACCATCCTATATTAACAGGATTGAATTAAGGTGTACATTATCCATTCTGGGGAGAAGATCAATTGGGACACCAAGCAAAATATGTTGCTGCCAGATGTGCAATTTAAATTGGTATGACCACAGACTAACGGCCATGCCTATCTAAGGGTAAGATGTGCTGTTGGAATGTGAATATGTCATGTAATGTCTGTATAAAGTGTAACATCTGTTGAAATGCAACCCAAAACACCTATACCGTATACTGATGTGAGTCAGTAACATACATGATATAAGTAATTGTTCATTAATTAATACAGATGGTAGGAGGTGTGAACCGCTAGGCTGGTATGGCATGTTTGGTATCAAACTGATGGAAAGTCACTGCTGATGGTCAGTTACCATGAAAGTGGATATATCAAAAGTTACACCAGGTTGACGATAATCATCAATAAAGGGGGAATCAGTCTGGTCATAAATCCCTGCAAACGCAGCGCCTCCCTGAGTGCCATCACCCATCAGCTCATCAGCATCTGCAACCAACTGCCAAGAGCCCCCCCCCCCCACTCTGAAACCAGGTAAACCAACTTCCGCTTATTCTAGCAACCTAAGCTGTTCTGTTAACCTGCTATATGACTTTCAGATCATGTTTCCACAAAATGTGCTTGTTTTGCAGAACAGTATTTGCCTTTTAAGGTTACTCATTTAAATCTAGTCATTGCGCTTCCATAATTACATTGTTTGTGTCTATTCCGTTATTTCATGTTTATTGGTTAGGTGTAATGTCTGTCTTATGTTAGTTGTAGGAATAAATGCATGTGTTTTACACAACTTCAGCCTCCGTCATTGAGTGCTCATAATAGTCTCTGCCTCTGTGCGATCTGGCTACTACGCTCTGAAACCTCAAACTCGCCTGAAATATCGCGAGATTCTCTCTCATCGGCCGTGAGGGGAGCTTCGCTACCGATCGTTTACATTACCTGGTGACGCAGCTCACTGAGCGAGCCTTCTAACCTAGATTACCAAGCGATACTGGTTATTAGTGAATCCCATTTAAGTCTCACATTAACAGACTCACAGGGATTCGCAATCGAGTTTGGAGGAGCCTACCATTCGGCATAACAACTCGTTAATAATCAGCATTAAATAATTAATTAAAAGTTAATTCATTTCAAAACATATTGGTGGAGATATTAAAATTTACCTGAGATAATAATTCCTACACAATATATATCGCATGAAGAATAAATATTGCAATGTGATTTTTCTCCCAATATCATGCAGCCCTAATGTGAAGTCTATCTTAGGAGGGGCGCAGGGTAGGGGACACCCTGGATGGGATGCCAGTCTGTCACAGGGCAGGAGGGACACCCTTGGCGGCGATGCCAGTCTGTCACAGGGCAGGGGGGACACCCTGGACGGGATGCCAGCCTGTCACAGGGCAGGAGGCAGGGGGGACACCCTGGACGGGATGCCAGTCTGTCACAGGGCAGGAGGCAGGGGGGACACCCTGGATGGGATGCCAGTCTGTCACAGGGCAGGAGGCAGGGGACACCCTGGACGGGATGCCAGTCCGTCAAAGGGCACATTTATACATCTCTGGAAAAAATTAGGAGACCACAGCAAAATTTTCAGTTTCACTCATTTCTCAATTTATGGGTATGCATCTGTGTAAAACAAATATCCATCCATCCATTTTCCAAACCGCTTATCCTACTGGGTCACGGGGGGTCCGGAGCCTATCCCGGAAGCAATGGGCACGAGGCAGGAAACAACCCAGGATGGGGGGCCAGCCCATCGCAGGGCACATTCACACACCATTCACTTACACAGGTACACCTATGGGCAATTTAGTAACTCCAATTAGCCTCAGCATGTTTTGGACACCCGGGTGGTAAGTTGGATCCGACGGAGGGGGAAGATGCCGGATAGACCTGGTAGACCCAAATGCATTGGGAGGGTGTGCTGGGAGCACCTGCTGAAGTCCCTGTCTGAGAGATCTTCTTGCACCTCCAGCAGAACTACTTCTCCATCCCGAGGGAGTCAGGCGGCATGGAGCCTGACTGGGCCATGTTCTGGGACTCCATAGCTGAGACGGGGGTGCGGAACTGTGGTCGTAAGGTTGTTGGTGCCTGTCGCGATGGCAATTCTGGAAGCCAGCGTTGGACACCAGTGCTAAGGGGAGCTGTCAGAATAAAGGAGGAGGCTTTCTGAGCTTGATTAGCTTGTGGGACACCTGCAGCAGCTGACAGGTACCGGCAGGCCAAGCGGAATGTGGCTGCGGCACTTACAGTGGCAAAACTCTGTGAGGGAGGAGTTTGGAGAGGTCATGGAGAAGGACTTTCGGTTGGGCTTTGGTTTAAAATATTTTGGCAAACCGTCAGGAAAAGCAGGGCGTCACCCAAGATGTTTACAACAGGGATGGAAAAATTTTGACCTTACTTGCAGATACATAGTTAGGCACTGAAAAGAATATTTTGAGGATCTCCTGAAGCCCACTGATAACACCTTCCTTGGAGGAAGGAAAGCTGGAAGACTCAGGGGGCACTTGCCCATCGCTAGGTCCCTGAAATAGTCAACAAACTCTTCGGAGGTAAAGCTCTAAATTGACCCTGAGTTCTTGAAAACTCTTAATGTGTCTGGGCTAACTTGGCTGATATGCCTCTTCAACACTGTGTGGACGTCGGGGACAGTGCCTCTGGATTGGCAGACTGGGGTGGTGGTCCCACTCAAGAAAGAGGACTAAAAACAGAGGGATCACGTTCCTCAGCCTCCTTGGTAAGGTCTATGGTGAGGTACTGGAGTGCAGGGTGATGTACGCTGGACCAGCTCTTTACCCTCACAAGGTTCATGGGAGTTTGCTGACTGGTCTACACGTGAAGAAGGCATAACATCTCCTTCGGGGGCTCCTGTTGGGGCTGCTCCAGGATCATGGCTTACGGGGTCCAGTGCTGTGGGCCATCAGGTCTCGTTGCCAGCAGCAAATCAAACTTGTTTCCAGTGGGTGTTGGACTCCACTAGGATCATTTGGCACCACAACAAAGTACCTCATAATAAAACAGTGTCCGCAATTCAACCATTTCAGAAAAAACAAGTGCAATGCAGTGCATTGTTACCTACAAAACTGTTCCACAGTTGATTTAATTGGGGAGCCCTTGGCAGTCGGTAGCACTGTCGTCTCACACTTACAGGGTTACGTATTTGAATCCCACTCTAACTCTGCATGTATGAAGTCTGCATCACAAAGCTTATTTTCCCCCCAGCTGAATATTATTCCTCAATCTCAGTTTCTTAAAAACCATGTTTTTTTTCCAGTACTGTATGAAAGTAAAGGACAAATTGTCAAACACAAAAAAATACTCGCACCCATAGTCACCAAAGGGTCCTTTCACAATGTCAGAATTGGACGCTGTGTTAAGAAACCATTTCCTCCTTATACATAAACAAAGATGGTACTAGAGCTCTGTGCATCACAAATCAAATGATGGAAGTACTGCTGAGTGAGATTCTGGTTATTGACATTCACCGCAAAACTAGACGGTAGAGGCAAAAATTTTAAAAATAAAATAATTCAAAAGAAAAACATGCAGTGGCCAGAAGCAAATAACTAAAAACAATAAGATATTAGTTCTTTATAGGGCCTAACAAATCTTTTTAAATCAATAAATCAATTCGGTGTGACAAACTTCTACATTATTGGGTGTTATGTAAATTACCTCAAACTAAATCAGTTATCAAAACACACCCAGTGCAGGTCTGCAGTAATTTTTCATGCAGCTTATCATTTTGCACTCCCTCACCAGGGCTGAATATCGAAAAAAGGCGCCAGTTCCTATACAATAGCATGTACCAGACCGCACTGCAACGCAGATTTTGGCGCCTCATTTCAGTGCCACTTAAATGCCCAAGCCTTCGATTGAAATATTTACCCTCTGTTGCTCAGGCAACAGCAGCATCACTGCATCTCACACGCCATCACTAGTTACACTTGCTCTGATGTCAGTAGATGCTTACCATTAACTAGTATCTACCTTAAACAGTTAAAATGCCTAAATCTAAACGGTCTGAAGTGTAGCTCTATTTCACGCTAAAGGATTCTGACACCAGGACGTTGCTATGCATATCTGTTAAGTGTTTTGTATTTATTTATATATTTAACTCCTGTATACCAACACTATACGCACAAAAGTTTTGGGACACCAGTCCATTACAACTACAGGAACTTTTATGACATCCCATTCTAAATCCATAGGCATCAATATTAAGTTGGTCCCCCCTTTGTAGCTATAACAGCTGCCACACTTCTGGGAAGGCTTTAAACAAGATTTCGGGGTGTGTCTATGAGAATTTTTGTCCTTTCATTCAGAAGGTCAGGCATTGATGTGGGACATAAAGGTCTGGCTCGAAATCTCCATTCTAGTTCATCCCAAAGGTGTCTGATGTGGTTGAGGTCAGGGCCCTGTGCAGGCCAGTCAAGTTCTTCCACACCAAACTCACCCAACCTGTCTTTATAGACCTTCATTTGTGCACTGTGGCACAGTCATGATGGAACAGAAAAGGGCCTTCCTTCCCCAAACTGTTCCCACAAAGTTGGAAGCATAGAATTATCCAAAATGTTTTGGTATGTTGAAGCATTAAGTTCCCTTCACTGGAACAATGGGACCGAGCCCAACCCCTGAAAAGCAGATGCATAATATTATCAGATGCATAATATTATCCCCCCTACACCAAACTTTACAGCTGGCAAAATGGAGTCAGGCAGGTAATGTTCTTCAGGTATCCGCCAAACCTAGACTCATCCATGAAACTGCCAGAGAACCACGAATCTTCGCTCAACAGAACACGTTTCTGCTGTTCCAGAGTCCAGTGGCGGCGTGCTTTACACCACTCCATCTGATACTTGGCACTGTGCTTGGTGACGTCAGGCTTGCATGCAGCTGCTCGGTCATGGAGGCCCATTCCATGAGGCTCCTGGGACACAGGTTCTGTGCCGAGGTTAATGCCAGAGGAAGTTTGGATCTCTGTAGTTCTTGGGTCAACAGAGCGTTGGCGACTTTTACACACTATGTGCCTGGGAGCTCGGCGACTCCGCTCTGTCACTTTCACTGTTCCGACACTTCATGGCTGAGTTTCTGTTGTTCCTAAATGCTTCCACTTTGCAAAAATACCACTTACATTTAACTGGAATATCTATCACAAAAGGTATTTCACGACCTGACTTGCTGCATAGGTGCCATCTTGTGACAATTGCTGGAATTCACTGAGCTCTTCCAAATGACTCATTCTTTCACAAGTGTTTGTAAACCTGACTGCATGGCTAGGTGCTTGATTTTATACACTTGTGGCAATGAACCAGAATACCAGATTTCAATGAATAAGAGGTGGGTCCCAATTCTTTTCATTCTTTTCCACATAGTGCACCACAGATTGCTAGTGACTTGGCCATCATGTTTACAGCTTTCCTCGTGTCACAAGCTTCACCATGGAGGCTGTACCCAGGGTATGTGAGGAATTTTTCACGCCTAACAATTTACTACTAAAAATATGACAAAAATGAATCAGCCCTTAAAAAAAAAAGAAAGTTACATTGTATTGATCGGTTCTATGCCTCCACATCCTTGCCTATAAAAACTATGACAATAAAGAGGAAGTATACGTATGGAAGATGTGTGCAGATATGTTAAACACTGCTTGTCATTGGGCTTTATGAAAACAATAATATTGCAACATTTTATCAAAATTAAAAGAGTCTTGGGCTGCTTGGTTTATGTCAGCAACCTTTGCTTTCTGCTTTTTCTTTACTTTGAACGACTGGTTGAGGCAACATCTCGGCACCAGCACCGTTTTAAAAGTATCGTTTTAGTATCAGTATTGGAAAAAATCCAAACAATACCCAACCCTACACTGTCTGGAAAAAAGTACCAATTTGTATTTTTGAGGGTACAATTGCTACTGGGGCTGTACCCTCATGGTTCTGCCAACAGAACCCTAGATGTAGGCAAATGTACCTTTTAAGGTATAGAAATGGACTCATTGGGGGTACTTTATTTTTGTATGTACCTTGGGGTACAAAACTGTACCAGGCCTGCACCCTTCTTTTTTTCTGACACTGAAGTGTTTACACCCGGTAACTTTCCCCTGTCCCAGGCTCACCTTTTAGCACACTAGCAACTCCCTCAAAGTCAGCAGTCACCATATCTGCCATGGTACCTGGAAGGTTGACCATCTCCCTGAGTTCCTGAAACAAACAATACAAACAATGACACAATAAAACCATCCAGGTGCTCTGCATATGACTAGCAGACTTTCTGTACGAACACATTTTTGCAGGCTCACAGTAGTCGCCTATGATGAATAAACATATCCTATTCCAAATCCCACCTCTGCATCTAAAAGTACCACTACCAAATGTTATTCCCCTTGCAAAATAAATATTGCGGCACCATTAACATTTGGAAATACACGTTTCTGAGTCATTCAGCTCAATGAAGGAAATGGTCATGAAACGAAAGACACATAGAATTACCGGATTCTGCCCATAAGCTTAACACACTTTCCATTGATGTAATGAACAGCAACTGAGAGACTGAGCCATATTTTACATTAAATATATATATATATATATATATATATATTTACTGGATAGTATGAATTATCCACCATTGCTATTTTACTGCAAGAATGAGGTGTTTTTCCTTCCATGCACCGTTTACTGGACAAAAAAGCATTCATAGCTAGAGAATTCAATTTGGGTGTAAACTGACCACAAGACTGCATGGCATTCTGCAAAGTTCAGGCAATGTAATCCGTGGGTTGAACTCGGACATGGAATCTCATGATGTGAGATCATGAGTTTTTCCCCATTATAATCACATTAATCTGTGATGCACTGTTACCCAGGATAATCACAAAGAAAGGAGCGTTTCACTGATGGCCACATGGCAGTAAGGGGTGAGTGGTGGAAAAGGCAAAAGTCAATGGTAAGAATTCCAGGGATGGAACTTTTGCTACCAGCCTTTTAAAAATATACTAGCCTAGATAAATTGTTACTAGCCCTCAATGCCATTTTCAAAGTAACAAGCAATCAACTGCCATGAGATCTTACAAAAATATATTTCCAAGTAAAACTGTTACTTTCAGTGTGCGGAGATTTGAACCCAGGTCCCAGAGGTGTAAGGCAACAGTGCTAACCACTGCACCACCATGCCACGAATCAAGATGTCTATCAGAATTTACCTGGTGTTGATCCTTGATCTATACTAATCGTTCTCTTTTGAAAATGATGAATTAGGGCTGTCAAACGATTTATTATTTAATCGCGATCAATTCCACACTTGGCATGATTAATTGCATATATAATCATGTTGCAATACGACTAAAAGAAGATGTTATAATTTGAATACTGATTATAGAAATTTACTTCAAACAGAAGTGTCAAAATAAAAAATGCATAAATCAGCTTCCCCACCAGACACTTACTGAATATTTTGAATTGAGATGTTTTTTTTATTCTGTACAACTTTGCCAACAAGGACGAAATATAACCAAGGAAGGAATACTACAATCTCTATTAAAAATTTTGGTTCAAACTTTTCTCCCTTTTGTGTATCAAAATACTGCAGGTAGTAAAGCAATCAAAGAAATAATCTTAGAGCACTATAAGCACTATGACTATGGTGTTGTATGGAACTGAGAGATCTGTTGTTAAAACATCTGAGCAAACACACCATTGGAGTGCTCTTCTGGATTTACTCGGGACATCAGTCATTGCTGCATGAATCTCTGTGTGGGTACCTTACTGCTGTTCTCAGTACACATTCACAGATGCTCTCTTGCATGTAAATACCCCCTTATCCAAATCCAATCTGACTTAAGCCAAATCTCACAGATCTTCCACAAACGGAAAAAGTACCTTGTGAGATCCGGTTTGTCAAAGCACTGGCAAGACATTGCACAGACCTGCACGACATTTTTTCACGCCAGTCTCAAGAACAAGTGTCAGGTTAGATTAAGAATAATAAAAAAACTTTCTGTTCTTTTGTTTTGCAACCGTCCCCTTTTGAGTTTGCCGACTGGGGGAGAGTTGAAACCTGTAATTTCACTACATGGCTACGTGCCACTTCCTAATCAGTCACGTGAATTTTTCCACTGCTAAACCTTACAATTTTCTCGTTCCAGCCCATCCCCCTGTCACAGGAGCTCAGCTCACTGCGGCACCTAGAAGGCACCTTGTCATCTTGACCCTTCTTGGAATAAGTTCGTGGCAGATTAGAATAAAAGGAAAACAAATCACCCACGTCAGACAAATACCTCTTCATCTTACGAGTTAAACTTGCCTAAATGAGATGGTACGCAGTCAATAAATACCATGTCCATGGTAAAAAGTGAATTTGGATCAAGATGTCCATCAGAATTTGATCGATGTTGACCCCCTGATCTGTACTAAGAATGGACTGATCTTTAAGGTAGCAGACTGACCTTTATGGTACAGGCCACTTGGAGGGGTCCTCGCCGGCCCACAATGAGGACTCTTTGCACTCGACTTCCTGCAAGGGCCTCGAGGGAGGGCTGTGTGATATCTGTCTTCTGCAGAGAGGCCAGACGACAACATACTCAAACAGGCTCAGACAAGCGTAACAAACAAATTCCCCTCCGGCAGCTGTAAACCCAGTGATAGCAAGGGCGCTCTTCAGAATCAGGACCAGGATCAGATTTATTGGCCAGGTATGCTCACAAACACACACAGGGAATTTGTCCCCAGTTGTCAACGGCAACAGTCAAGATAATGGTTACATACACTTTTTTTTATATATATATATATATATATATATATATATATATATATATATATATATATATATATATATATATAAACTATGTGGTAACTACAAAAAAGTATAAGTATGTCAGTGTAAGGAAAGGCATAAATGAACCATGTAAAGTAAGATACAAATCAGTGCAGTATTTTCAACAGTGAGGCGATGCGATGCGATGCGATGCGTGGTAGTGCAGGGGTGGGAGTGGAGGCTGAGATAGGGCAGCTAGGGCAGCTATTCGTGGGAGTAATGTCATGTGGAAAGAAGCTGTTCTTGTGCCAGTTTGTTTTGGCACAAAGTGATGTGCAGTGTCTGCCAGAAATGAGAAGTTTAACGAGGTAGTCGTTCAGATATTAGGGGCCTGTGACATCCCTGCCCATGTCCTGACATGGGAGTGTGGGCAGTTTAATTTAGCAAACAAGATCCAGAAACACCACCTGACGTCATTTTGATTATTGTAAACAACGGAAAATCTTAAGCAACTTCCGTATGAGGAGGAAACTGGAGAATAAACCATTAAGTAATAGTCTATAGTCTGTGTGAAAGCAGCAGGATTGGCGTTAGTTAGAACATTCCATTGGAATAAACAACTTAAAGAAAGGCCATGTTTTTCAAATGATGTTTTGTAATCTGCAAGAGTAAACACATCAAATATAATGTGTAGCAGTACAAATCATATAACCACAAATGAAACATTGCTACATATTAAAATTGCAAAAAACATTAAAAGGAGGTCAACATTCCCTGTGGGATGCAAAAAATATTCAAAATGTCAGGAAAGGTTACTGCTCCCCTCCAGTTTAAGAAGAATTGAAAACTCCTAAGATGTTATTCTCCTTACACAGAAACATCGTCCCTGAACATGCCATTAACCTACCTTGATGTTTATCTATTCTACCACCCCACTGGAAGCTAGTGGTCTGACCTTCAGAATGTCCAGAGGTGAAAGCAGTATCCTGGCAACATCCAGTGCCACATTCCCTTGGCCCAGAACCACTGCAGTCTCACTGCTCAGGTCTGGTCTTAACTGGAGGCAAGCAGAACAGCAACATTCAATACAAAAGAGAAAGCTAAACTGAACCAAATAGAAACGAAGTTTAAACAACCAAGTTAAAACAAATGAAAGATTACAGAAACTTCAGAATGCTTCATTGTTCATGGTTCTTATTCAGGAAAGGAAGCACGGCAAGGGGTAGGATAAGGCACAATAGATAATTACTACCCAATCTGTAAATAAACAAGGGGCAGGTACTTGGACTGAAGACTTCTTATGCAATTAAATGTAGATGGACAGCTATAGTACTTGAGCTCACTTCTTTGTTGCCAGGGAGACCATTATACCAGCCAACAAAGTCTTTGGCAGAATAAACTCCTCGTAGATCTTCACCCGGAATGCCGAGATGTCGATTCCCCTCCGCGCCATAGCTCTGTGCTCACACACACACACACACACACACACAAAAAACAAGACCTCTGGGAGGGAAGCTCACAAAAACACGCCATCGAAGCACACCGGCGACACTGGGACCACCTGCGCGTGGAAACAATGAGCAAACCTCACCAGGACCACAGCATGATATGCCTGCCGCAGCTCCGCCACGCTCACATCTTTCCCTACGCTGACGTTACCAAAGAAGTTGCAGCGCTCATGCAGGGCAGTCTGGGTGAAGGTGTTGATGACATTCTGAAAAGGAGAGTAGTGGATTGCGTTGGAAATCCAGCCACTTCACCAGACTGGTGAATTAGGCTTAATCCCATGCCTGCATTTTGCTGGGGGTAAAAACTAGCCTAGCAGTCAGGTAATATGAACGTCTGCATAACTACTTCTGTTTTGTACTACAATATTTATCCTAAAACCGTAAAATAAATGATTAAGTAATTTTACAATGGGATGAAGAATGAATTTCATTTTCAAAATGACCTAAAATAAAGGGTAAGTGCTGTGTAGTGACCTTGACTTCCGGATGGTCAGGTGCAACCCCAAACCGTACCAGGCCGAAGGGGACAGGGAGGCGCTCGAATAAATCCACCCGTATATCCAGGTGGCTCTGCAGAGAGGGGACAAAAAGCACCATGTAAAGAACCAAGCCTTTCCTTAATGGTAACCCCCATGACAGAGAAATTTACGATCGCTCTCTCATCAAGTATATACAGATATTATATATCTGTCATTTTATATATATCTTTCGCCAAAATAAGATAGATTCTTCCCTGAAAGCTTTAAGGGCTTTAATGAACATTGTAATCATCGGTTGAAGCCACCCCTTTTTACACATTAAATTAAATAAAGCGACTACCGTGGTCAGTGAACATTCACATACATACAACGGTAATAAATAAAATTCATTATCAGACCGATGCGCGCATTTACAATCAAATGTCATACACCTGACAATGCACACCGAAGTGAGTGAGATTTCTGAAGCAGAATGTACAAAAATGTTAAAAATGTACACTTTATAAAGGATAAAAGACATGAAAGGCTGAAATGGAGTCATAAGCACAGTCACAGGCTACCGTGATTTTCAATTAGCAGCCATTATGCTTAAGAAACAGGTCACTGCAATGGAGCTCAGTTGCTAAACAAGAAGTATCACTTTAAGCGGAATGTCAAAAATCCCGAAGCAGTGTGATTATGCAGTTAACGACGGGGATTGCACAGTGTGGATTGCTATTAAACTGAGATGATGACACAATTTCATATCCCAACTTTATTTACTTACAATCCAAATAAGATATTTGTCAAGTACTTACATGATATTAAAAAGTTATTTTAAGTCACTAGACAGCTTATCTTCAAACAGCAGACAACTAGATTACTCTGGAAAAACCCACAAGGGAACATGCTGTTGCCTCACACCTCTGGGACTCGGGTTCAAGTCTCCGCCTGGGTCACATGTGTGTGGAGTTTGCATGTTCTCCCCCTGTCGTCGTGGGGTTTTCTCTGGGTACTCTGGTTTCCCCCCACAGTCTAAAAATATGCTGAGGCTAATTGGAGTTGCTACATTGCCCATAGGTGTGCAGGTAGTATATTGGGCTGTGATTGTGTTGTACTGCAGTGTCATGTATAGTGTTCAATGTTATGTGTTGTAAATTGTGTGTGTTTGTGTGTGTCCACAACTTGCCGTTATAGTCAGGACAGTCATCAGAGTGGGCAGAGCATGTTGGTGTGTAAGGTAGTGTTTTCAGGGAGGTGTTAGTTCCATCAGAGCGCTGAAAGTAAGAGAGCACCCCATTTCATCTGAACATCTAAACAACATGCAATTCCTTAATGCAATTGTAAACAAACTCCACATCTTTCAGTGCTGTTTGGGAAATTGTTTTAAATTGCATGCCCTCATTATGTTACGCGAATGAGCTCTGGGTATCATGGTGCAAAGCCATTACAAGGGGGCTCCCCATCCAGTGCTCTGCACTTTCATGCTCGGTGCTTCCCAAAGTTGCCATGGGACCATGCACTGAAGAATGTTATCATCCATGAGATTAAATGCTGTTCTTTTGGTCAAAATATGCAAAGATAAAAGAGCATTCTAAGACCTGCGAGATCAGATTATGGATAAATGGTACAGGAAGGTCTTGGAAACCAATGGCCAAGACCAATAACCTGTAAGAAATTCTAGAGAAAGGGCTGTTGTGCCTCTGTCTGCGAAAAACTCCCATCCCAGTCTACAGGGTTCATCCACTGACCCGTGAGAACTTCCGGAGGTGGTTCACTGGCCATTATTTGTTCGTGAATGACATAATGCTTTATTATTAGGGGAAATTACCTTAACCATAATGAAACTAACAATAGCTAACAGGACAATCACGGTGATGCAATAAACCTGGCAGAAACAAAGCCATTTCCTGCACGGCAGCATTCTCCGCTGTCGCTGTTCTTATTCAGTTTCGATTGTGTCATTCGGAAAATGATACATTTACAGCATATTTGGGTCATTGACTTGTGAAATCAGTTGACTTCATGGACGGTGGCAGCATCCGAGGCTATTTCCTAAAGGCCAGTGTTCTGCCATTCTTTGCCGACTTGCTGGAATTTGCTACCATAGCAGACATCTTCAGTTATATCTGTCCGTCTTTGTTACTTTTCCAAAATATCCTACCTATAGTCTTGGATGAACATTTGTATAATCATTTATGCTATCAAAATAATTGTCCTGTACTTTAAATGGAGATGCAATCAGAAACAGTTACTTTTTTCAGTGTGGCAACAGTTGTTTTACATGTAGATTTATGCTGCGAAAATCCTACTTATAGTTTTCAGTAGGGTAGTAGTTTTTTTTTTAATTTTTTTTATGTAATTCCAGGGTAAGAATATCATGTCAAACAAGTGTAGTTCCAGGCTAAACAGAAGCTGTTTAAATTGTGTTAGCTGTTATTAAAATCAAATATTTTGACTTTAATTAAAACAAAGACAATTTTAAGTTGTCTAAATAAGCAAAACATATACACGTGTGCCGTCGAGTTTGATGGTAAAATCTGGTTCCATATTTACAGAATTTGGAAGAATACAAGCAATAAATTAATCACCTGGATGGTTTGTAATATATATAAACATAGACAAAATATGAATATCACCACGTTAAACTGCAAAAGGTAGCAAAAATTTTCAGGCATTTTAAATTGTAATATTGATTTACGCATGTGCTGAAGCTTTTGGGAGCAGTTTCTGTTGGGTAGGAAAAAACGGCAGAACATCTGTTCATACTTCTCCACACGTGGACATGGCCATACACATATGGTGCAATAGACGTAAATGCATTTCATTTGCGGCTGAACGCTTGCAGCATCAAGATTTTGGCTGCATCTGAAATTGCACACTTCAAATCTATATTGTGCAAAAATACTACACAAGACATAGTAGTGTGCCTGAAGAGATAGTGCACATCGCTTAGTGCCAAAGGAAGTTCCTGGATGACATCCCCCATCCGGTCAAAATCCGAAGTGTGCCAAAGCTACACTATTCAAATCTACTCTCAATCTATGTCCAATTGAATTTGTAATATAGTAATTGTAATATTTAGGGGAAAAGTGGTTAGAAAATCATTAAGTCAGAGCATAACTTTAATATACCTAAAAAGATTATTCTATGTGTTGAGCAATTGCTGTATTTTAGCAGTCTTTTACTGTAACATTTTCAAAAAAGTTTATCAGAATGACCCAGTTAGGATCAACTTTCCGTGACAAACTGTATTATGACTTTGTATACATATAGAGAGAGACTAGACATAAATCTTAGTACACAGGATTTTACCTTGTAAACATGGTTACATTGCTTATCAGCACAACAGCCATCTTCAATAACTTTCCTCAGTTCCTGGCATGAGAAAATATCTGACAATGCGATCTCGAGTATGGCTGGTTTTCATTTTAGTTAAATAATAATAATTTAATCTCCAAGATCTGTGGACTGCATAACTAAAGAACCTAGATAGCACATTTAAAAACAAGTAGAAGCAGACATAGTTCCGGGTTTCTATTGCTGGTAGGGCCACAATGGAGGGGGGGGGATTTTGCAGACTTAATAGGTTAACCTTGGGGGTCAAGCTTGTCTGGAGCCAAATCTGTGCAAACCACATAGGTTAAAGGGTCGCACAGAGTTTGAATGTGGTTTAAGTGTGGTCTGGATTTACTGATTTATATTTTACACACAGATAATTCGAACAAGCTATTTTGAGGAAAAAAAGATGCTGGCAGATAATACATTTTTGAGATAAAGCCAAACTCCCCTGGTAAAGAAAATGAACAAGGAAATGTACATGACAAAACGAAGTCCCCAGAAAACTTCAGGCCTCATCATTCTGAAAAGACACCATGCCATTCGGAGACAAACAAAACAACAAGGCAGGCTATTGCAGAGAGAATGCAATATGGCCTATTTGTGTTTAAAACTAAAGCAACAGCTTCCCAGTGTTTTTGCTTCATCATATTGGAAAAAAATCAAGAAATACTTGATCTCCTCTACTCATCATTTATACAGAAATTGGTTACCAACACTGCTTCTTGGGACGATGAGGATCCAGGAAATGTTTGGTGATGGGTCAGTAGTATAAAAAGTAATTACCTGCAACAAACCTTGCAGTATTGCAACATGAAATGTACCGAAACAAAACATCATGACAGTAATACTGTAGTATTATACTAGTAAATACAATACAGGCCGGAAGTCTGGGCCCACCGCCCAATATCTCACAAAATAAATAATGGACTGCTTTTTCAAACTTTTAATACAAGAAAATGTTTAAAAATACTGAAATATAACTGGTTTCGAAGTGTAATATACTATGCATTGTAATTGTAATAAGTGCAATTTACTGAATGCGTGGGCCTGAGTATGTTTTTCATCAAAATAACCACCCCTTGCCTTAATCACAGCAGCAGAGATTCACAGCATCCTTTCCAGAAATTTCTGGAAATAACCTGTTCAAGCTTGCATGTGGAACAGAAGAAAAGACGACACCATCTGACACTGAAGGCCCATTTGCAGAAATCACTAACAGATTAAGCATACAGCTTAAAGCCACAACAATAAGCACTTATACCTCAATACCCATGTCTAAAAGAAAGACTATATTTAAACGAAGGCTATTGGTTCAACTCGTCCCACAGATGAAATTTCATCCATCAAAAAAACCTGCTCCCAGTCCTGAATACTCCAGGGTTTCTGTTGTTTAGTCTATAATAGCTTCTTTTTCTTACTAACACAACAAAGTAATTCTGCAGTCTAGCTGCTCTCAGTCTTTGCTTGACTGTATCAAAGATACATTGACGAGAGGCCAAGAGCTAATCAATGTCTGACATTAGTAAACAGAATTCCAACACAAAGTGAACGTCAATGCACCAAAGCCAGGTCAGATATTTCTTCTCCAAAACCAATAGTTTCAGCCTTTGTGGCTAAATAATGTGTTACTACAAGCTATAACATACTGAAAATAGTCAGTTACATTTGTTTTGAGTACTTCTAATATTTTCTTGTAATAAAAGTCTGATGAAGCAGTGTATTGTTAATTTTTTAGAAAACCCAAGAGGACTTCTGGCCTGTAGTGTTTTCACAAGCAAGGAATAACAAACAAAAGCATAAGAGCTGCATTATCAATCACGCTGTTGTGCCATTTAAAAGCACAAAGAAGCATATTCACTACACTACTGCCGTAGAATCAGCACTAGTGGAACTATTCTGGTCCGCCATCAAGAAGTTTATCTGCAAACATATCATTTCGCAAATTGAGCAAGACAATATTCAGTAAAAGCAGTATGGGCAGTTAATCAGGTTGTGGAATTTCTGGAGAGCAAATAAATTGAAGCTTTTAGCTTATCAACTTTTCTGTGTTCCCATGCAAAAATATTAGGTAATACTTTACATTAAATGCACCTTCATAATGCATTTCTAATACAGTAGTAGAACTTTCATAATCAGCATTTACTGTACGTACTTAGTATGCAAGTGGCATCTTAACATACTTTAACAGTTTTAATATACTTTGATAAACATTATACGATTTTGCTTATAAATTTATATTATAAATTTATTAAGCCGATGATGTGCTCCAGACTAATCTCTTAAGATAGAGATATAAGCATGACATACCATACCATCGCGTGGCGTATAGAGGGTGATACACCGCGTGGAGGCGTATAGAGGGTGATACACCGCGTGGAGGAGTATAGAGGGTGATACACCGCGTGGAGGAGTATAGAGGGTGATACACCGCGTGGAGGAGTATAGAGGGTGATACACCGCGTGGAGGCGTATAGAGGGTGATACACCGCGTGGAGGCGTATAGAGGGTGATACACCGCGTGGAGGCGTATAGAGGGTGATACACCGCGTGGAGGAGTATAGAGGGTGATACACCGCGTGGAGGAGTATAGAGGGTGATACACCGCGTGGAGGCGTATAGAGGGTGATACACCGCGTGGAGGCGTATAGAGGGTGATACACCGCGTGGAGGCGTATAGAGGGTGATACACCGCGTGGAGGCGTATAGAGGGTGATACACCGCGTGGAGGCGTATAGAGGGTGATACACCGCGTGGAGGCGTATAGAGGGTGATACACCGCGTGGAGGCGTATAGAGGGTGATACACCGCGTGGAGGCGTATAGAGGGTAATACACCGCGTGGAGGCGTATAGAGGGTAATACACCGCGTGGAGGAGTATAGAGCGTAATACACCGCGTGTAGGAGTATAGAGGGTAATACACCGCGTGGAGGAGTATAGAGGGTAATACACCGCGTGGAGGAGTATAGAGGGTAATACACCGCGTGGAGGAGTATAGAGGGTAATACACCGCGTGGAGGAGTATAGAGGGTAATACACCGCGTGGAGGCGTATAGAGGGTAATACACCGCGTGGAGGCGTATAGAGGGTAATACACCGCGTGGAGGAGTATAGAGGGTGATACACCGCGTGGAGGAGTATAGAGGGTGATACACCGCGTGGAGGAGTATGTCTCACGGCTTTTACCCCGACGGCCTGCCATGGGGTAAGACATTTGTCATGACTGCGCCTCTTTCTTCCGTTTGCTCCGCTAACCTATGCATCCAACTACTGACCTCCCTTACATCCTCCACAGCTTCCAAGGCCTTTTCAGGCTGCGTCCCATATCCGCTAGGCGGAGTAACGGATCGCAAAGGATTAACAAATCACAAGCTCGATCCCACCCCCAAAAGGCAAGTTTGGAAAAAAGTCATTTTCATCTTCACTGGATGATAGCCGACTCAAACTGTAGATAGCATAATGCATTAGGGTATATTAATGCAATGAAAGGATGATATCTTATTGACCCCCAGTGGGGAAATTCCCCTTACGCCTGCCCCGTCTTGCTCTTCATGTGGCACACACACATATTTAGGTGAGAGCAAGCCTGGCAGTGAAGGGCAACCACCCATGATGGCAACCATGGAGCTGGGGGGTCAAGGGTTCAAGGGCTCATAAATATTCTGCTGTGCTTGAACCGGTGACCTTCCCATCACAGGGACAGAGGGAACTCCCTCCCAATAACTTTGCTTAACATATACGGTCCCTACTTCGTCCACAAGACATTTCATATAAACCATGATGTCAGTGCTACAGCTATATCATAATATGTGGTGATTTTAATTGTTAAGAGCCATATATGGATAGAATTTCATCAAGGTCACCAACTGCAATTTCATCAATGCAAAAAAATCTCTAAAGGAAAAGAAAAACAGACGAGGTAGGCAAACAGAGCAGGCATTTGGCAAGGTTGGGGGCGGGGGGGGGGGGGGGGGGGGGGCAACGCATCTCCTCGCTCCCTTACACCTCACTCACACACACTGAAACCCACTTCTTAATTGCTATTTTACTAAGATTTTAGTGTCGTGTGGAAATGGGAGCAAAACATTACAGCTGTGCTGTTAATCCATCCCCTGGCGACACAGTAATGTCACCGGTGACTTTATGCTTTATGACACGGCGAGAGCGTGAATGCAAATAAGTGACCGATTATAGTGTTGAAGAAGGGGGGGGCGGGGGGGATGGACTTCTCCCCCCTCATTCACTACGCCTATATCAGAGTAGGCCTTTGCCCCACTGATGTTCCACTATTTCTCTCCATTATTGTTTGATGCCTATGTGAAGACATCTAACACCATCAGCTTGGCTAGGGAACAGTTGACCGCACACAGCTATGCGAGTTTTCATTATGTTTTAATGACGGAGTATGAGTGTGCTTTTAGAGCACTGGGGCCACAGTCTTGTTCCGTTTGGCCCCCTTCCGAATGCAGTAAGAGTTAGTTCCTTTTTGTTAGGAACAAAATTGCGGGAGTCGGTCTCCATCAAGAATGCATTCCAGCCTGACACACTGAAGAGATTGTAATTAAACAGATGGCTGGAAGCGGCCTAGAAATCCCCCAAACCAAGCCAAACATCTCGTGTCACTTGCTCGGCATGCTGCCACCGCAAAACAAACCAGGAACCGTAGAGAGAAAATGGTGCCAATTACTAACAATGCTGCACCCAGTATTAATCCTCTTGTAAGGCAGCAAAAAGCTTTTAAAGACCAGGATTTCCTGTCTTGATTGCCCCTGAAATATTGTCCAAACTGCATCTAGGTCATGATTATAAAAAAAAAAAAAAAAAAAACATCCGAATGAACAAAAGTCACAAAATGCATTTTTCAAATTTATTTGGACAACACTGTTTAAACAGTCACGGACAGCGCTGGGAAAACACATGAACCAGTGGGGTGATTTCTATGAAAAGGTGTAAACAGAGTAAAGTGTTCTGTTGACATTCAGGTGTGTCTTTAAGGTGCCCTTCCATAAAAACCACAATGTTTACACTAACCAAAAGACACTGCTTGTCACAATAGAGAGAGGTTGAAATGACTCGATCAAGAAAGATTTCATAAGATAATATAAGACAGATAAGAAAGTGGAGATATTGAGGCAAAAAAAAGACCTAAAGGCTTTGCTACTTTCCCTTAGAATTGTGCATCACTGGCGTACACTGAACTATAACAAAGATCCCTATTGATAGAAGAATATAAGTGTTATGAATCTGTAGGCATTTCATAAATCTGTGCCGAAGACTTCAGAATAAATAAAAAAAAAAAAAATGACCAAGTGCCGTGGAAGAAAAGACTGCAGGGTGAAGAAAACAGGGTTTGGGGCCACTGGACGTAGATGCCGTGTGATCATCAAGGGAACAATGAATTATAGACTATAATAAACTATAATATAATAATATATCAGGAAATTCTACAAAAGAATACCATTGTCAATAATCTGAAGCTCAATGGGAGACGGTCAGGGAGCTTGACAGTAAACCCTAAACAGAAAATGTGCAACAAAATGACAAAGACCATTCACACAAGGCAACCCATTCTACAAAGTTATGAGCCAAAATACCTTGAACAAGTACAGAAAATATTTGATTGACGTTACTGCTATTAACAAGATTTCCCCCTGGGATCAATAAAATTAATATAAATATAAAGGTTTGTATACTTCTTTCCCCCAAGCCTTGAACGTTAACACACAAAAAAAATGTATGTTATTTATTTCAATCAGACAGTTATGATTTATTATGAATATGGGATCATATTTTAGGAGAAATTAATATCAGATCTAGAGCTGTTGCGATTACACAATTATTTAAAAGCATCTATTAAAATTTTACTTTTACTCAATTACTTGACAATATGGCGGAAGGAAGACGGACGGGGGGTTCAAATAAAGAGCGAAAGCATCAGCGGGGTGGGAAACGTCATGTTAAAAGTGAATGAAGGTGCAGTTCAATGCAAGCATTGTAAAGCAGAACTTAAACATCAGCACAGCACAACTGCAACACAAACACATCTTAAAAGAAGATATTCAGGTTTGACAGACTCACCCAATAACTTGAGGTTGAGCATTCCGGCTCTTGGAATAACCACTTGGACTTAAATTATTTTGCTTAATTTACTTTCTTTGATTCCCGTTTGTCAAAATAAATCGGTGCTAAAATGAAGACGAGAGCTGTCCCTTAGTAGCATCATCTTGCATAATACGATAAATTATATTAATTTATAATATTAATATTTTTTTTTGTGAATGTGTTGTGAGTTTTGGGCAAAACAATACTGAAAAAGTTCACATCAAGATATATGAAGTTTTGCAATATATATAGACAAATATAACTTATCTGCCAACATAATCTGCCAAATAAGCTGGCAGTTCCGTGAGCTGTGCCAGCAGATCACTTACTTCTGCTCAATATCATCTCGATGCAATATAACATTAAATAATATTTGGCATTATTTTACTAAATAATATACAGTGGAAGACAAATGTCTTTTAGTGACGATTTCTTATTCGCTTTTCTCCTCACTTATTTTGGTTTGTTTTCGCAGAAATGTGCCACACAGTCTATGAGTGAATCCAATAGCAAGGACGAGAATAATTATGATTGGCTCGGAGGACACATGCGGATCACATGCGAAAGCAGTGGCAGTAAACATATATATATATATATATTTATTTTTTTTTTACACACACACACACACACATATATATATACATATACTAGAAAATTTTGAATAGGAGCCATAATTAAAATTGCAATGTTTTGTTTCCTATAACTAAGTAAAAATGCTTTAGGGCAACATATTGACGGTTTGAACCCAGCAGACTATCTTGGTCCTTGTGATGCGACAGCTGCATGTGCATGAAATGCCATGTCAATATTAACATCGCACATCTTGCAAGCCTATAATGTGGGCAGCACAGTGAGTAGCACCATGCAATGCTTGATTGGTTCCTGACTCGCATCAGTTGCAATGTTTATATTAAAAGAATCATCAGAATAATCGGTAGCTCACTCGATTATCTCTATAATTGATATTGACAGCCCTGATCAGATCAATGCAAAGGGCTACTAAGAAATCCTAACCAAATACTAACCAAACATTTAATCGCTAAAATACACAGAGGTTTGACAGACTCATCGAATACCATGAGGTTAGCCACAGACACATGCCATTCTGGGTCTTGGAATAACCACTTTTATTCATTATAATTTTTCATAACCATGCGAGTTTGAAATGTAAGACACATGCAGAACTTGAGTAGCTATTACTAAAAGGAGCTAAAGAAGAACAATAATTTTATTGTACTGATGGAAACATATAAAGGTGATTATAACTGGATTTCATTTGCACTCAAACTTCTCACATGATGCTGGCTAAATGGAAATGTAATCATTTGTGGCTTTGGGGCATAATCTGCTTCAACGAGTCTAAAGAAGGAAAAGGTATTAAAAGACCTCGAAGCTAATCAGTAACCAAAAGAGGTAGAAGATTGTTTCTGTCAGGGACAGTGGTGGTTCAAGGCAGCCCCTCATAACTTTTTACTGGATAATCAGTTGGAAGATAGATGGCTGGATGGTTATTCAACTACATTCTTGAAATGACAAAAAAAAAACCTGCTGAAAAATTAAGCAAAGAAACTCACCTTCAGTAGATGCTGAGCAGTATAGAAGCCTGCTGGGCCTCCACCAACAATGCATACCTTGGGGCTGGATCCAGATGGAGAGGTTAGCTTACGAACACCTACACAACAGAAAAGAACAGGGCTTACTACCAAATGCACAGCTTAGAACGTCTTAAAAAAAACTGATTTCAGTTGATGGCTGGCAGTTGATGGCAAAGTAACAATCACGATAACAGGTTGTCACACTTGTGCCTTGCAATTGTGATTAAAAGCAAAAACATGAATGAATGAATGAATGAATGAATGAATGAATGAATGGTTGGATGGATGGATGGATGGATGGACCCAACGATGTTATTCAACCATCCAGTGTCGTTTTTAGACTTTGTCACCTTACTGACAATACTAACTACTAAACAGCCGCATTAAAGTAGTCAAACATTTATCAGAAAATCACCGCTTAATAATTACTGGGTGACACAGGTCTTTCTACTCTTAGAAACTCCACCAGAAACTTACCAACGATCTGACTACTCCTAAGATACTTGCTATTTAACAGCGATTTACATCTTAAGACACATATCCTGCGTACGTTCATTTTGGTGTAATTCTGTGGGGAAAAAAAACAAATTATCTTGAGCAGGATCACATTGTTTTATAATACAGAACATACCTTCATCTAAAACATAAATTATAATACACATATTACGTAAAGTGCACATAATATATCGTTCTAATGTAAAACTTTCTACCCATCTAGCACTTAATTTCACTCTAACGTGCTAATAACCGAGACGGTGAACTATCACGTGTAATCTAAAGGCTGTAATATCCTAAAACAGACTCTCTCTTTCGTATGCCATAACTGATATGAAAAGGAGTTGTTATTTATCAATACAGGTTTAACTACGGTCATTCATGCTCACTATATAAAAAATATAACCCTTCTATTTACCGGAGTTATCCCGCGGTACGCCGTCCTGCTGCAACAAAAACCTTCACATAATGGTTCCGGGTGGCGGCTGATTTATTAGAGGTACAAGCCGGCGCTTATCTCCGCACGGAACTAAACGCTATCAGGGGTATCAGCAAAAAGCACATCTCGTACCATCAAGGACATACGGTCTGCCAAGGACGACCCTGGTGTCTGTTTGACCACA
This sequence comes from Brienomyrus brachyistius, assembly GCF_023856365.1. Classification (NCBI taxonomy): domain Eukaryota; kingdom Metazoa; phylum Chordata; class Actinopteri; order Osteoglossiformes; family Mormyridae; genus Brienomyrus; species Brienomyrus brachyistius. Next base: position 15,464,383 of record NC_064537.1, on the reverse strand, counting down.
TTTCAAAATTACTGACTCCCCTTAATATGTAACATACATTCATATAACTCCTACAAAAGTATATTCTGATTTTTAATTTACTTTAGAAAATGTATTTTACCTTCCAACATAGGTTTTATTTATTTTTATTTATTTTATCTTCCAACATGTGTTTTTATAAAGTTATAGATTTCTATAGATTTCCCACTGGCTGGAAGACCAGATGAGGAAAATATAATCCAAAAAGCTCAGAACTAGTAAGACAATCATAAATCAATAATAAAGAGATTACTATCTACATTTAACAATCATTACACAAAAAGTATTATAATTTTTTTTTTTGCTGTCAGGTTTTTAAAAAGGCAATAAGATGGATGGATGGATGGATGGATGGATGGATGGATTATTTGAATTTCAAAGAACAGTCAGGCAACAAGAAGCCTTAAATTGAAAAGGAAAGATATTTTAATTCTTGGATGTGTAAACATAAAAATACAACATTCAGAAATAAACAAATGAGCATTCTTTGGTAACATATCGCAGCAAGATTAAACAAGAATTGCTTCCAGAACTTATATTTGACAATACAATTTTAAATAAAGTTCCATTATAATTTAAAGGTTCACAAAGATTCTCCATAACTGAAAATAGATACTTTTGGACATTTCTATGATGCATATTTAAAATTGTATTGCCAAATAAAGGTTTTAGAAATTGACACACATTAGCTGTTTTGTTAATGCCCACGATTGCTTGCTGATATAAAATTAACATATTCTGCATTAAACACAATAAGATACACAATATATTTCTTTAATAAGTGCACTAGAAGACACACGGCCATACAGTATATGCAGGTAAAGGCAGAGACACACGTACACCAGTATGTAGGGCTGCACATCAAGAAAGACGAGTTTTTTTTTTGGCCTGACGTGAAGATGGCCTCTTCCGTCACTTTGGAATCACTATAAAAGTGATGCACTGTGCCGAGGGCAAATGCAGAATTGATTGTGGCTCCTCTTTGGGCTGTATGTTCTTTTAGTCTGTAAGGACACATGACACAGAGAAGGTCACACCAACTCACACTGGAAGGCTGGGCCCACCAAAGAGAGAATGAGAGAAAAAGCATTTTTATACATTTTCCAAAAAACGAACACTTTAAGTATATGTTTTATGTACATGTTTCTGCACCATCCTCGCCATGCATAAAGAACCTTAAAACCTTCCAACGACTCACCCGCGTGCAGCACCACAACATTACGCCAATGAGGACACAAACTATGATGACGAGCCCAGTGAAACCCAGTAAGATTAGGATGCGATACATGGTGACATTTCTTTTGCAGTCTTCCTTAGGATCCCTCTCTGTATAGATGGATAGAAAGACAGAACCTCAACATTAAATAAGGAAAACAGATACTGCAAACAGTATTTGCCATCAGTTATGACAGCTTAGGTGTGTTAATATCCAGTAATTTGTTAAAGTCATTTGCTAGTTAACAAATCCCTCTTGGTTTGTTGTCAGATTTGGCCTAATATGACCAACATGTACCACATTTTGGTGACACGTTACTTGAGTGGGGACAAGTAACTTAGTAACAGTTACTACTCAGATACTAATCATGAACAAATATAGTAACTGCATGAAATACATGAACTGTCATGATTTATTCATGATGAATGAACATGGGATCAGTATGTAATAGAATTTCCGGGTAATTAATACTTTAAGTTAGAGTGTACTGCTGGGTTACTTGTGCCTCCTCATGTAAAGTATTACTGAAGCTTTTGTACAAAGCAACATACAATTGGGAAAGCAGGACAAGCCAGTCACTGGAACGATTGGGGTTGCCCAGGAAATCAAGGGATGAAATCACACTGTTGATTTGGGATTTGAACTGACAACATTCTGATGATGAGTATAGCATCCTGGTCCACACACCAACCCAATCAGCATGTGAGCAAATTCTACACTTCAGAAAATAAACAATATTGTGGCTGCTGCATCTTGCTAGATAGTTTTTGACATTTATCTGTGACGGCAGTTCAGAAATGTTTGTTTGCAGCAAGAGAGTTTTTAAAGCAGTCTGCAGCTTCTGCAGATCTCAGTTGAACTACAAGGCTTATGGAGCTGAATATGACATTATTCTAAACATTGTACATGAACGTTTGAAGGCTTAATGTGTCTGATCCCCTTCCCCATGTACCTCTGACAATAATAATTGTGTCTTCGCTTTGGTAGGTCACAGCATCCATTTTTTGGGTGTTTATCTGTGTCCAGTTGCAGTAATAGCTGTCTGAGTCTTCAACAGTAAGCTGTGACAGATGGAAGGTAAAATCACAGCACTGGCCTGTCACGGAGTGTCTGTGTTGGTACATTTTATTTATGTTTATCTTCATGTTGCTCAGAGACACGTAGATTATGTCCGTGTTGCCGTAGAAGCGTCTTTTCAGGTAGAGGCCAACCAGGTTGTGCATTGTGGAGTAACATCTTATATTGGCAGTTGAATTGACCTTCATCAATGAAATTGCTTTTGGACTCTGTAAGACCAAATTCTGTTCTATGAGGAGAAGAAGATGGAGTTACAAATGAAACATGTTGTACAATCCACCAGTATCGTAACATCATGTGGTAAGATATATATATATATATATATATATATATTATTTAAAAAAAAAAAAAAAAAATATATATATATATATATATATATATATATATATTATTTTAAAAAAATATATATATATATCCATCCATCCATCCATTTTCCAAACCGCTTATCCAATTGGGTCGCGGGGGTTCCGGAGCCTATCCCGGAAGCAATGGGCACGAGGCAGGGAACAACCCAGAATGGGGGGCCAGCCCATCGCAGGGCACACTCACACACCATTCACTCACACATGCACACCTATGGGCAATTTAGCAACTCCAATTAGCCTCAGCATGTTTTTGGACTGTGGGGGGAAACCGGAGCACCCAGAGGAAACCCCACGACGACATGGGGAGAACATGCAAACTCCACACACATGTGACCCAGGCGGAGACTCGAACCCGGGTCCCAGAGGTGTGAGGCAACAGTGCTAACCACTGCACCACCATGCCGCCCCCAAAAAGAAAAAAAATAAAAAAATAAAAAAAATTATGTATATATATATATATATATATATATATATATATATATATATATATATATATATATATATATATATATATATAAATAAAAGCTTCTCTCTTTTTTTGCTATTTAAGCTTTCATTTCCTGTTTTGGGACAGCAGAAGATTAATTTAAATATATGCATTCATAATACCTTACAAATATTTTATATAATATAATTAATTTACTGTTAATTATATTTTAATTAATTTCAGATCTATATACAATAGGCAGTTGTCTAAAACTTGTTGAAATGACTACAGAGCATTCGGTTTTTCCCAGTTCAGTTTCTCTTTGATTAGACGTCATTGGGCTGTAAAGATGTGATTTCTTCATCACTTACCTGACCAGGAACAGACGGCTTGAATAGAGAAGAAGCCTAAGAGGTAAATCCAGTGGAGGGACTCCATTGTCTGCCCACCCACTGATAATGCAGACGAGGGCTGCTGATTATAAATGGCACAAAAGGAGGCAGAGACAAGCAGACCTGCTGCTCTTTAACAGGAAGTGTGGTTTTGCTTTTTTTTTTTAATCTCTGCTTTAGGCTTCTTCTACTCCTTTCTAGCTCTGTGTTTCACATGGAAACGCTGAGCATGCATTGACGAATGTGTGCCTACTGACCTCACTGCAAAGCAAAACATGGTCTAAACAGCTCCTCTGTTCCTGAGCTAACTCAGCTAGACAGGTCACCTTTCCTACCACAATCACGCTACTGAGATCTATCCTGAGTTGCACTACATCTGTTTTTGCACACTGATGTTGTATTATTCTTGTTGTTTTGCACTATTACATAGTGATTATTTTCTATCAATCCTGCACCTTACTGTTGTTGCATCACATCTGGATTGTTGTATTATATCTGTGTATTGTTACTGTCCAACATGTCTTGTTGTGCATCAAACCACACCCAGTTCCTGTATGTTCTGCATACTGACAGGACGGGGTTCTGAGTTCAGAGTTAATTATAAATTCAGATATGTAAAGTAATATATGATGTGGATCAGACTGTTTGAAAGGAATTGTACCTTGTTCTATTAAGTTATGTACCTGTCATTAATCAAATGATTTAAGCAAGCCAATTAACAAAAAAAAAAGATTTTTTTTCCTGATCTGAGTATTGGTTACTAATTATATTGTAAACTGTTTTTAATTGCTATATCTATTTTCAAGGATGTTAACGACTGGATACATTACACTTTGACCATTTATGAGCTTGTTGATTCTTAAGAGCACCTAACTGATCTAACAAATGCCCTTAAATTGCCATGTGAAGAATATGTGAACTTAGGACTCCCAGAGTTTGAAAATCACAGGTACAGTCATCCTTGTGAAGACCTTATTTTATTCAATCGCTATTTACAGTTGATTAACATATTAATACATTTGTATGAGTAAGACACATAGCTTTGGTTTAATATTTTACATTATTATCAATCAACCAATCAATCAATAGATCAATCATTTATCCATTAATCCATCCATCGATCCATCCATCAAGCCATCATCCATGAGAGGATTGCAGTAAGCTTGGAGACCCAGTGCAAACAGTAAGTAATGCTGAAAACTCTGTACAGGTATAAAATGATCAGCAGTCCTCATGGTGTGATTCACTGGAAAAAGTCCGTGTTTAGTTGTAAGAAAATAAAATTTACACTGCAAGTCATGCTTCACTGGAGTGTATCTCTCAATCATAGGAGTCTGTGCCCTTATTTGTGTGTAATAGTCCTTCTTCAGCCGTGCGCTCAGTGCAATTTGCTACGGGGTAGTTTTCCACTGGCAAATTGCCTTTGGATTGGCCTTTTTCTGATGTGGTGCATGAAAATGGAATGTTCTTCCTCTTCCATAAGACAAGTATCCCCAACACAAGGACAGCTGTGAGAATCACAACCACGGGCAGAACTGGACTGTGTCTCGGTTTTTCTGTCTCCTCTTGTTTTAAGGGATTTGTCTCAGCTTTTGTTTTGAATTCTGAAAAAAGAGACAGAGTCCGTATAACGATTGCTTAGCATTGATGAAATATTTGTCATTTTAATTGAAAAATAATTCAGTGACAAAGCTAATAATAAAAATCAGTGTTTCTCACCATTATTCGGTTCTTTCTGTACCGGGGAAGTAGTTGTCAGATCTGTGGGAGTAAGGAAACAGTTTTTTAATCTTCCATCCATCCATCCATCCATTCATCCATAACCACATTCGGCATGTAGCCCATCCCAGAAATCCCATTGCCTGACACTCTTGACAGGAATAATAGACCAGCAATATAATTCAATAATGTTCAAAATTTTTAATATTATTTTGCTAAGTGTACATGAATGTATGATAATATTTACCTGGAATCTCCAAATGGACAGAACCCGTAAGAGTGTCACAATCACTAATTACAGAATAGTTATATTCCCCGCTGTCTTCCTTTGTAATGTCGTTTATCTGGAGAGAAATGTCCTGGGAGCTGTTATTCCATGGCTGCCTGAATCCAATGCGATTCGTACGTGTGTAACTGGACCCATTGTATAGTGCAAGTGCTGATTGATTCTTAGTCCACTTCAGAAAACGGATCTTTACATCTTTACATAGTAAGTGGCAGTCCAAAACTGCAGTTCTGCTGTCAACCGAAGTCTTACACTTCAGCTTATCTGAAAAATTAAACATAATAAACATACAGTAAAAAAACTCCTATATATATATATATAGGAAAATATAATCAATTAACACTTAAATAGTTTACTCAAATTTGGATTTGGGGAGTAAATTGGAGAGTGTAAGACAGACATACCGGCGATGATCGATCTGAGGCCAAACACAGCAAAAACAAAAAGGCATAGATGTGACACCATCTTCTTAGGCGATGCTTCTATATTCCTGAAAAGAATTAGAAAAATACTCATTTAATGAAGTTATTTTCTTCTTTCAGCATATATTAATACATTAAAATCAATTAACCTGCAAAACGATGCAAGTTTTTCTAGTAAGTACTAGTCAATCATATATGAAAAACTCAAATCACCTCTTTGGTATGAATGTTCCTCAGATAAAGCAGATTATTTCTATGTAAAGCAGCTTGCAAAGTTGTTACATTATGATGCTGCCAGTATGGCAGCATTTGCCACATTTCTTCATGCTAATTTATGCAAGAATATTCTAGTAATCACCAATTTAATAACTATTGTGTCAAAGACAACAAAATCCTATGGATCTGAACAGCTGCCCTGACCATGATCTCAGTTTACACAGCACTCTATCACTGCCTGTGTTTTTCCTGTTCTCTAAAACTCCCGAGTAAATAAATAGGAGAGGAATACAGACTTACAGTTGGATGCCTGCGCGCTGCTAGTGGCTCTCTGAGGGAGAAATGGGTTGCAAGCTGACCTTGAATAATAAAAGAGGGAGGAGAAATACTTTCACTTTCATTCTGACTGTATTATGTCAACACACTCTTCTTAAAGCCATGCCGATTCCATATATGATTAGTAAGCTTAGGCAAGAAGAAGGGAGCAGGTTGTATGCAATGCGAGTGTATTGCAGGCTACACATCCACTTTTCAACAAATCATTTAAACTCAGATGGAAATCAAGTGAAGTTCTGAAAATGTTTCTGAAATTCTGGCATAATGTTCATTAATAGGAACAAAACTCTTCAGAAACAAACAATGCTTTTGATTATTTTTTTTCAAAGTCAAGGAAAACTTTAAAATGTAGAAGATAAAGAGAATTACAGTGTATATGTGAGCAACAACAATATATTATGTTGTCATGTTTTACCGCCATCATGTTGTGGCCATTAACACCCTCTAGTGGTGAGTGTAGTTCTAGAATTTCTATTTTATGTTTTATTCTGAACACAAGCGAGGTTTAAACTTTAAATTATTCTATTTGGATCCCGCTTCATGCCATACGCCTGAATTTCATCACACTTTACACTACCTGGTGCTTTCGATCATAAACATTTAGAACTGCTGCTTATTTATATATTCAAAAAGCAAAGACAAGAATAGATCATAATTTCAATTCGGTACCTCTTCTTACTCCACAACCGTGTCTCATGTTAATCAGCAGGGAAACAGCAGAAAAAATTTTAATGAAAAGGTGCAATAGTAGGGCTACTTATTGGTCGCTATCATTTTTATGAATTGTATTAAATTTCCACCCTCCCTCTCAGACTGCCCACGGCCATTCAGGCAGCCTGGCAGTGGAGCAGCGGGAGTTTTGTTTAAAATATATAATTAAGCACAACAAACACGATCATTAGAAGCAGTGAAGATTTCAGGCCTTTCTCCTCAGGCAAATAGAATTTAATTACATTTAATGAAAGCAGCCTTTCTATCACACTTGGCCAGGAAAATGCATCATCAATCAACACACAACCATTAAGTAAATAAGGCAGACATCTTTATACGCAACAGAAAACAATGCTATACAAGTCATATGAAGTGTAAACTGGAAGCGGGGGGGCATGTACTGTAGATACCAGTGTTAAATGTGAATGCCAGCCGACCTCCCCAGGACCGAAAAACTAGGTGTTTAAGAATTTGGATTGATTTATTTGGCATATATTTTGACCCAATGAAATATACTCATCATACTTAAACACGGGGCGGCATGGTGGTGCAGTGGTTAGCACTGTTGCCTCACACCTCTGGGAACTGGGTTCGAGTCTCCGCCTGGGTCACATGTGTGTGGAGTTTGCATGTTCTCCCCATGTCGTCGTGAGGTTTCCTCCAGGTACTCCGGGTTCCCCCCACAGTCCAAAGACATGCTGAGGCTGTGTGAGTGTGCCCTGCGATGGGCTGGCCCCCCATCCTTGATTGTTCCCTGCCTCATGCCCCTTGCTTCTAGGATAGGCTCCAGACCCCCCAGTAGGATAAGTGGTTTGGAAAATGGATGGATGGATATTTAAACACTGAAAAATAAGCCTTCATCAATACAGATCAATCTGCCAATTTTTACTCTGTCTTGAATCAGTCTAGGACTAGAATGTCTTTGGTTTGGACTCATAATTTTAGAGCAAGATGCAAGTGATATTCCATCTTATTTCTCATACTCCTCCCACAATAACGACGTGCATTAATAAAATACTGTAGTGAGGGATTGGGGGGGCACTTGCTCTCTGGTAATTGATGAGTCGTAACTGTAAAAGGACGAGGTATGGGAGGTATTTTATGCAAAAAATAGAATGATAATGATAAAATGAAAATACACTCTCCAAAGTTTACTTTTCAAAGTCTATACACAAAAATCCTGCAAAAATGAAAATTGAAATGAAATGGCACAATTCGCATTATAATTTTCCACTCATGCATGAGTCATTTGAGAAAAAAATAAAAAATAAAATTAAAAAGCCTTTTTGTCTTTTCATTTTGTAACTTGACTTTTTATGTCCTACTTTGCTTTTACATTTTCAAGTTGACAACATGCAAATATGTGTTAATTGGAGCGGGCAGTGGGCGGAGCTATGGATCACATTGCGGTTGTTGAATTCAGTGTCGTTATGTTTCTTGTACATGGTGATCCGTGTCCCCCAAACTAATGGCAAAGTCACATGCGGTTTAACTTAGCTACTTATTTGCAGCTTCCGATTCATGTAGCTTCTTATTCGCAGCTTTACTAGAAGGGAAGGTTTGCGCGACACATGCTGCAGTTTTTACGTAAGAGATCTTGGAAATACAAAATAACGCATGAATAAACGGTTTAAGCTCTGACACTTGTAGTTATCGCGTGAATTCATATAAGAATTTCACAAGTCTCCCTGTAATGAAAATAGTGGAATTACCCAGGCATAGTGTGATATTTCTTTCATAACGTTAAACCGGTCGCGTGACACTTTAAGCAAGTGTACAGACTGATTTGAATGAGCTACATTTCCAAATGGAATGTGGAGGACATATTCATCTTGGGAAGGGCAAATATGAAATACACAGAACACAGCAGGCACGTACACCACTGTAAGGACACTGAAATTAGCCTGGGCTGCATAGATTAAACCAGCGAGGACGCTAACTACTGTATGATGAGTAGCCCAGTGAAGCCCAGTAAGAATAGGATGCGATACACGGTGATCTTTCTTTTGCAGTCTTCCTTAGGATCCCTCTCTGTATAGATGGATAGAGAGACAGGACCTCAGCATTAAATAAGGAAAACAGATTTGCCATCAGTTATGGTAGCTTAGGTGTGTTCATTTCCAGTAATTTGCTATAATCATCTGTTAGTTGTTTGTTATAATCCGTCTTCATTGGCTGAAGTCAGATTTGGCCTAATATGACCAACATGTACCACACAGCAATCTTTTTAGCAGACACTTTGGTGACACGTTACTTGACAGGGGACAAGTAACTTAGTAATTCAGTTACTACTCAGGTACTAATCCATCCATCCATCCATCCATCCATCCATCCATCCATCCATCCATCCATCCATCCATCCATCCTTTTCCAAACCGCTTATCTTACTGGGGGGTCCAGAGCCTATCCCAGAAGCAATGGGCATGGGAGGATTGCAGTAAGCTTGGAGACCCAGTGCAAACAGTAAGTAATGCTGAAAACTCTGTACAGGTATAAAATGATCAGTAGTCCTCATGGTGTGATTCACTGGAAAAAGTCCATCTTTAGGTGCAAGAAAATAATGCTGTTAACAAAGCTTAAATAGCAAAAAAAGAGAGAGAAGCATTTATCTGGCATCTTATCACATGATGTTATGATACTGGTGGATTGTACAACATGTTTCTGGTTGGTCTCCACCGGAAAAAATGCTTCTACGTGTCTCTGTGCAACCTGAAGACAAACATAAATAAAATGTACCAAGACAGACACTCCCTGTCGGGAGCTCAGATCTGGACAGCAGGGCCTATTAGTGGTCCCTCGTACCCAACTGAAAACTTGTGGCGATTGTGCATTTCAGACAGCGGCACCTTGGCTCTGGAACATCTTGCATATGGCTTGCGCACTGCTGTTTAAGTAGACTGTTTTAAAAAACAGCTCAAAAACTTTCTTTTTAGACAGACTTTTACTCTGAGCTGAATAATCTTTGTTTTATCTTTGTGTTTTGTATTTATGAAATGTTTTATGTATTTGTTTGCTGTTTATGTACTGTTTTATACTTTATCTCTCTAGTATTGTATTCTCTCCACTGTTTTACTTTGTTTTACTACTGTAAAGTGCTTTATTGAGATAAGTGCTTTATAAGTAAATTACTTACTTACTTAAATTAATTTCAGATCTATAGACAATAGGCAGTTGTCTAAAACTTGTTGAAATGACTACAGAGCATTCGGTTTTTCCCAGTTGAGTTTTTCTTTGATTAGATGTCATTGGGCTGTAAAGATGTGATTTCTTCATCACTTACCTGACCAGGAACAGACGGCTTGAATAGAGAAGAAGCCTAAGCTGATTTTAAATGGGACAAAATCAAACAGTTTAATCTCTGCTTTAGGCTTCTTCTACTCCTTTCTAGCTCTGTGTTTCACATGGAAACGCTGAGCATGCATTGACGAATGTGTGCCTACTGACCTCACTGCAAAGCAAAACATGGTCTAAACAGCTCCTCTGTTCCTGAGCTAACTCAGCTAGACAGGTCACCTTTCCTACCACAATCACGCTACTGAGATCTATCCTGAGTTGCACTACATCTGTTTTTGCACACTGATGTTGTATTATTCTTGTTGTTTTGCACTATTACATAGTGATTATTTTCTATCAATCCTGCACCTTACTGTTGTTGCATCACATCTGGATTGTTGTATTATATCTGTGTATTGTTACTGTCCAACATGTCTTGTTGTGCATCAAACCACACCCAGTTCCTGTATGTTCTGCATACTGACAGGACGGGGTTCTGAGTTCAGAGTTAATTATAAATTCAGATATGTAAAGTAATATATGATGTGGATCAGACTGTTTGAAAGGAATTGTACCTTGTTCTATTAAGTTATGTACCTGTCATTAATCAAATGATTTAAGCAAGCCAATTAACAAAAAAAAAAGATTTTTTTTCCTGATCTGAGTATTGGTTACTAATTATATTGTAAACTGTTTTTAATTGCTATATCTATTTTCAAGGATGTTAACGACTGGATACATTACACTTTGACCATTTATGAGCTTGTTGATTCTTAAGAACACCTAACTGATCTAACAAATGCCCTTAAATTGCCATGTGAAGAATATGTGAACTTAGGACTCCCAGAGTTTGAAAATCACAGTTACAGTCATCCTTGTGAAGACCTTATTTTATTCAATCGTTATTTACAGTTGATTAACATATTAATACATTTGTATGAGTAAGACACACAGCTTTGGTTTAATATTTTACATTATTATCAATCAACCAATCAATCAATAGATCAATCAATTATCCGTTAATCCATCCATTAGTCCATCCATCAAGCCATCATCCCTGACAGGATTGCAGTAAGCTTGGAGACCCAGTGCAAACAGTAAGTAATGCTGAAAACTCTGTACAGGTATAAAATGATCAGTAGTCCTCATGGTGTGATTCACTGGAAAAAGTCCGTGTTTAGTTGTAAGAAAGAGCTTTCCACTGGCAAATTGCTTAAAGATTCAACCGTTTTGACGTAGTGCATGAAAATGGATTTTTTTCTTCTTCCATAAGATAATTATGGCCAACACAAGGACAGCTGTGAGAATCCCAACCACAAACAGAACTTGACTGTGTATCATCCCATTTTGCGGCAATGTTTTAGATTCTGAAAAAAGAGACACATTCCATATAATGATTGCTTAAAATGGCTGAAATACTTACCATTATTAACTGAAAAATTATTCAGTGACATAGTTTAAAAATAAAATTCAGTGTTTCCCACCATTATACTGTACTGGAGAATGGGTTGTCAGATCTGTGGAAGTAAGGAAACCAATAGTTTTTTAATCTTTAAAAAAGCTAGTCTGATTTAACTTATTTCCATCCATCCATCCATAACCACATTCATCATGTAGCCCATCCCAGAAAGCCCATTGCATGACACTCTTGACAGGAATAAAAGACCAGCAATATAATTCAATAATGTTCAAAATTTTGAATATTATTTTGCTAAGTGTACATGAATGTATGATAATATTTACCTGTAATTTTCAAATTGACAGAACTGTTAAAAGTCTCACAATTACTAAGTACATAATAGTTATATTCCCCGCTGTCTTCCTTTGTAATGTCGTTTATCTGGAGAGAAATGTCCTGGGAGCTGTTATTCCATGGCTGCCTGAATCCAGTGCGATTCGTATGTGTGTAATTGGACCCATTGTATAGTGCAAGTGTTGATTGATTCTTAGTCCACTTCAGAAAACGGATCTTTACATCTTTACATAGTAAGTGGCAGTCCAAAACTGCAGTTCTGCTGTCAACTGAAATCGTACAGTTCACCTTATCTGAAAAATTAAGCATCATAAACACACAGTAAAAAAAACTCATAATATATAGGAAAATATAATCAATTACCACTTAAATAGTTTTTTCAAATTTGGATTTGGGGAGTAAATTGGAGAGTGTAAGACAGACATACCGGCGATGATCGATCTGAGGCCAAACACAGCAAAAACAAAAAGGCATAGATGTGACACCATCTTCTTAGGCGATGCTTCTATATTCCTGAAAAGAATTTGAAAAATACTCATTTAATGAAGTTATTTTCTTCTTTCAGCATATATTAATACATTAAAATCAATTAACCTGCAAAACGATGCAAGTTTTTCTAGTAAGTACTAGTCAATCATGCATGAAAAACTAAAATCACCTCTTTGGTATGAATGTTCCTCAGATAAAGCAGATTATTTCTATGTAAAGCAGCTTGCAAAGTTGTTACATTATGATGCTGCCAGTATGGCAGCATTTGCCACATTTCTTCATGCTAATTTATGCAATAATATTATTATATATTATAGTACAATGGAATCACCAATTTAATAACTATTGCGTCAAAGACAACAAAATCAGATGAATCTGAACAGCAGCCATGACCATGATCTCAGTTTACACAGCACTCTATCACTGCCTGTGTTATTCCTGTTCTCTAAAACGCCCGAGTAAATAAATAGCAGAGGAATACAGACTTACAGTTTGATGACTGCACTCTGTCAGTGGCTCTCTGAGGGAGAAATGGGTTGCAAGCTGACCTAGAATAATAAAGCGGGAGGAGAAATACTTTCACTTTCATTCTGACTGTATTACACACTCGTCTTAAAGCCATGCCGATTCCATATCTGATTAGTAAGCTTAGGCAAGAAGAAGGGAGCAGGTTGTATGCAATGCGAGTGTATTGCAGGCTACACATCCACTAGCACGCACACATACCCAATCATGCGCGCACACGCGCGCACGCGCACACACACGCACACACACTCCGAGAATAGTTGGAAGATAATGGCTGGATGAATACAAAAATATTTGCAAAAATATATACAATTTCAAATAATTTCCAACAATTCAACTCTACAGAACTTTTCAACAAATCATTTAAACCAAGATGGAAATCAAATGAAGTTCTTACAGTTGTTTCTGAAATTCTGACATAATGTTCAATAGGGACAAAACTCTTATGAAACGAACAATGCTTTGATTATTTTTTTTCAAAGTCAAGGAAAACTTTTTAAAATGTAGAAGATAAAGAGAATTAGAGTGTATATGTGAGCAACAACAACATATTCTGTTGTCATGTTTTAAGATTACAGCCATCATGTTGTGGCGATTAACACCCTCTAGTGGTGAGTATAGTTATAGAATTTAAGGCTTAAACCTTAAATTATTTTATTTGGATCCCGCTTCATGCCATACGCCTGAATTTCATCACACTTTACACTACCTGGTGCTTTCGATCATAAACATTTAGAACTGCTGCTTATTTATATATTCAAAAAGCAAAGACAAGAATAGATCATAATTTCAATTCGGTACCTCTTCTTACTCCACAACCATGTCTCACGTTAATCAGCAGGGAAACAGCAGAAAAAATTTAAATGAAAAGGTGCAATAGTAGGGCTACTTATTGGTCACCATCACTTTTATTACATTTCTAACCAACTTGTCATGTGCTGAGTCAAGGTTTTACTCGTATGCAGGAGATAAAACACGTCCTTCTTTCAACATGTACATTAATGTAATAAACCACTAACTTCCCAATCCGGAGAAGCAAGTGCTGTACATTTAAAAAATTACATGTAATTTATGTTTTTAAAAAAAGTTTCCTATTACTCTTACTTTTAACACCCCCCCCCCAGTGTTTGGTACATAAAAATCAGGATGCCCCCCCCCCCACAAAAAAATAATGTCACACCCCGACTGACGGTGCCCGCCGACGGCTCCGCCTAATCACCTCCCGTGGGCGGGTCTGATCGGGTGTTTCGCATGAAACTAATGACGGGACAGTTTTAAGCACGGATCACCAGCGAGTCCACGCGAAGTATTGAGCCATACCCATGTGCCTTACTGAGCAATTATGTGTCCTCCGTGTTCCCTTTGCTTCCTCCCTCTCTCGTCTACCTTGTGTACTTGCCGCTCCCTATTCCTTTCCTCTCCCCAGACCCGATCCCGCACCTGAACCGCCTTCCCCGCCGAGTCCGGCTCCTCTCGTGCCCCAGTCCCTTTGTTCTCGTGTCGTGTGCCTCTTCGTTGGACAGACCTCCCGACTTCAGACCCTTGCTCTCCATCACTGACCTTCCTGTTTGCCTAGCCCTACTTATACTTCTATTCTCGGACACCCAATAAAGGCTTGGGCTGCACGCACGTCTGGATCCTTGCTCCCCGTCCTTGACCGGCATAACAGCGCAGCAAACACTCTTCAGAAAGCATTTAATCAAAATGTACAAGATGCATGTTACCATTTGGCCAATAAAATTTCATTTTTTATTTTTGTTGGGTGTTAATTACATAATACAGATTTTTAAAACCTACACAAACAAAATCCATTTTAATGCGTGACAAGACGGAAAACTGGTGGGAAAATTTACCAGACTTACAAGTACTAAAAACACTAAATATCCCCCCTCTGCAGTGTCCTCACTTCAGCAGAGTTATCCAAAGATGTGTCAATTATTCTGCCATAAAAGGTACAGGATTTTCCAGGCAATGTAGTAAGTGAACTGCATAGGTTTATTA
Organism: Brienomyrus brachyistius; assembly: GCF_023856365.1. NCBI lineage: Eukaryota > Metazoa > Chordata > Actinopteri > Osteoglossiformes > Mormyridae > Brienomyrus > Brienomyrus brachyistius. The sequence goes on along the minus strand of NC_064537.1, from coordinate 15,449,157 downwards.
CAGGAGGCGTTTTGTGGAAATGTAACAATACTAAAATGTCCAATGAAATGTATACATTTTTCACTCCCCAAAATTCCAAAATTTGTCACAGATTAAATACTACCAAATGAATCCATACCCCACTGGCCTGCATTCTAGTCTTTCAGCACCAAACCAATCGCACTGAACTTCATTGGTCACATCAGGATCACTGCCAGTGAGGTTGGCTTCCATTCCATACCGGCAATATGGCGGTAATCTTGTGCTCTTCCATCCTTACGCAATACATGTGATCAATCAACAGTCTCGTGCTGGCAGCATGGATCCTAGCTCCTTTCAGCAGTGGCCCTGTCCTTCACCACTGGATGTCTGGAGGCAGCTGCTGAGACTGCCTCTGGCTATACTGGGTGTGCAGAGCCTGCATGGCTGGCGGGGAGTCCTGGCCTTCCAGCCAGTCGTGGTACAGCCGCTGGATCTCGGGGTTCATCTCCGGCAGCCTGACGGGCAGGCTGCTGTAGGCCTCCTCCATCTGCTGCAGCAGGGCCTTGTCCGCACGTCCGCCCTCCCCCTCACACTGCCCACGGCCATTCAGGCAGCCTGGCAGTGGAGTAGCGGGAGTTTGGTTTAAAATATATAATTAAGCACAACAAACACGATCATTAGAAGCACTGAAGATTTCAGGCCTTTCTCCTCAGGCGAATGTAATTCAATTACATTTAATGAAAGCAGCCTTTCTATCACACTTGGCCAGGAAAACGCATCGTCAATCAACACACAACCATTAAGTAAATAAGGCAGACACCTTTATACGCAACAGAAAACAATGCTATACAAGTCATATGAAGTGTAAATTAGTAAACTGTAATCGGGGGGGGTGGGATGGGAGGGGCATGTACTGTAGATACCAGTGTTAAATGTGAATGCCAGCCCACCTCCCCAGGACCAAAAAACTAGGTGTTTAATAATTTGGATTGATTTATTTGGTATATATTTTGACCCAATGGAACATACTCATCGTATTTAAAACGAAGACAATGCTTATTTTTCAGCATCTATACAGAGCAATCAGCAAAAATTACCTCCTGGACAGGAGAGTACCTCTACCAGCTGATACGGGACCCTCCCTTTCCTCATGCGGTGCACCAAGGTCTGGATATTACGGAAGCCATAGACAGCTGCAAACTGCAGCAGGGTTTCCCCGTCGCGCTCTAGGGATACTTCTAGGAAGTCGCGGTTCCTGGAACAGAAGCGAATATACAGTATGAGCAGATGGAGGGACGACAGCACATAGGAATGCAGATGGCTGGGAATTCACAGCAAAGTGTCAGCAGACAGAACAAGCTGTTCAACCTTTACCACCTCAGCGTAGGAAAAGCAGGAACCCAACAGAAAGGTTATGGTTCATGCAGTGTTGTAGTACACAGGTCCAGTCTTGGTCTCAAGATCCCATTTTTCACTGACTCATCGGAACTTAAAACATTTCAACTCTTGGACTAGAGTGTCTGTGGGTCGGACTTAATTTTGGGGCAAGACACAAGTAATGTCTTATTTCTCCTTACTCTACTCTTGCAGTAATAGTACACATTAATAAAATACAATTAATAAGATAAGATAAAATAGATCTATCATTCACCTTTATTGTATTAAATACACATTGATTTATTTTATTTTTGAAAACACGGACAGAGTACAATGCTACCTTGGGAAAACCCTTAGGGACAGAAGTTCCTATTACATCACGTAATAGTGTTTCTCACATTCAAGCACAGCGTTATACAGCAAACTCTAAACTGCTCAGTCCAATAGATATTGTTAGTACCAGAGTGAGTGTGGTCATCATAAGTCTTACGTGGTTAGTTCTCCCCAGAAGCTCACGCAAGTTACGCAGGTATAATCTTAACTGCTGCTTTTATGCTGTGTATATGAGTACTCTGACTGGCTTTCCTCCTTACATTCACTTTACATGCATCAGGTCTTGTTTATAGAAAAGAAAAAACGGCACTCAAATTCCCCTCTGGAAAGAGTTACCACACACCCTGCATATAATGGGATCGTCCGAGACATTGAAAAAATAAAATATCGTATTCCTTTCTGAATAACTACGGGACACGATATGTCCCATATTACCCGACCATGGGACTGATCAACGTCCCCGTGCTTTAAGGGCAGGGTGTGTGCACACTAAAGCACCAATAAACCATAATCATGGTACAGAGGGCCTTTGCATTCGTGGCGGATTGGCTCCAGGACCCCCCATGGATACCAAAATCCCCGATTGCTTAAGTTCTATATAAAAATTGTGTAGTATTTGCATATAACCTACACAAATCCTCCCGCACACTTTAAATCATCTCCAGCTTACTTATTATACCCAATACATTGTAAACGCCATGTAAATAGTTGTTAAACTACATTGCTGAGGGAATAATGACAGGGAAATAAAAGTCTGTACATTTTCACTACAGACACAACCATTGTACCTCATACAGAAAATATAATAAAACAGCAAAAATATAAATTAATTCTCTCATACCACACGCGCACACACAGCAAGTACAACCAACAAAAACTAGAATTCTTCCATACACCTTTTTACACATCTTTCACCCTAATGAGTGGTTCACATGAAAATCTGATCAGGTTACCTGCGGTATAGTGCTCAGTCTTGACTCAGACTTGATACAGTGATGGGGACCAAAACCCCTAGGTTCACGTTTAATTCTAGCCGACCTCGACAATGCTGAACTATTACCTGAGTGTCTTATACACCACCTCCTCCACCTTCAGGCCAAAGAGCTCCTTGGCAGCATGCTTGAAGATGTGTTCCAGAAAGCCCTCCGAACTTCTGCCTTCATGCCGCATTAAGCTTTCCTCATTAAACTCCCCTAGCCTTCAAAACCAATGAGATTGAAATGGCACATCAGAGAGGGGAGACAGAAACCTTCAGGCAGTTTGACAGTCTCCGCTATGCATTAGCAGGGGTCATACAACAACTCACACGTGATCTAGAGGCACAGAGTCCACGTCTTCAACCAAAACTCCCTTCTCTTCCATCATGCGGAGAACCTCACCTGAATTGAGTCATACGAAACCAATATCCAAGCACAAATCGTTAGTATGGAACATGCAGTCAGTCAGGAACCACTTTCAAAATACATGAAATCACATGTAATTTATTGGGAAGTTTCAAACTAGAGCTGGGCGAAATATTTTATCATGATAATTATTTTTTTATATCAGTCGATACGAATAACCATCACCGTATAATTCAAGCGATTACTTCTGTACTCCGTTTTTTCATATATTGCTTAGAATTCCCCTTCACCAAATTCAGAACATAAAAAAGACAAATTGACTGGACTACAAACTGATATTTATTTTAGTAACTGAATCATACAAAAATAAACTGTCATTAGGTGCAGTGTTATAGTTTTGATTGTATTCATTTTTTTTATTAGTTTCAATTTTCATTAGAAATGCAGGGTAGTTGTACTTTCCAGTGCTCCACTACCTCCATCAACCTTGCTTTGCATTTATAGGTTATTCCTTCTTAAATGATTACCATGTGACTGGTTGGAATTTCATTAGTTTCTGTGATGCGAGTCATCAAGCAATGTCCATTATTGACAGCTTAATCGAAATTTCTTGTTTTCTTATAACTTAAATTCTATGTGATGATAAGTTGATATATTGTTTATATAGCCAGCCCCGTGTCACAATCACCATTTGTTTGATTAAAGAGGCATATGGTACTGAGCCCGACCTGAGGTGAGCACACAGTCAACATCCTGAGTCTCCAGCAGGTTGCTGTAGAACTCGTCTCTGACAGCCTCCAGCTTCTTGTCGAAGCAGGGGGCCACTACTACGTGGTACACCTTGTCCGGGGACAGCTTCTGAAACAGCATAACACAGGCTTGTCAGTGTAAAGAAACACACTATATGGTCAAAAATATATGGATACTCATATTAGAGGAATTCCCTAAATAAGCCGCACACAATGCTCACGCAGGTCTAAAATAAAGCACAGTCTCCTACAACAAACATCAGTAGCAGATTGAGTGATTCTACAGAAGACATTAGTGACTTTCCACTTGGCACCATCATAGGACGGCATCTTTCCCACAAGTGAGTTTGTCACATTCCTGACCTGTTACTACTACCCTGGTCAACCACAACAATGTGACTGAAGGTTAAAATGTCTAGGTTCAGTTCAGCTGTGAAGCCACAGACCACACAAACTCACAGAAAGGATCACCCAAAAGATCACCCAACTTCAACACCCACGTTGAAAGGCAGCAAATCTTATGAGCAATGTTTCAACATCTAATGGAAAGCCTTCCCAGAAGACCAGAGGCGTTATCGCAACAATGCGCTGACCAGCTGCATATCGATATCCTGAGTTTCATAATGAGATGTTGGCCACGCTGGTATTCATATATTTTTGGCCACATAATCCATCTTCTCCAACTGTAACAAAGTGTATACATTATATATATATATGTAGTGTATAAATGTAAATTATTAACACATAGTTTAATTTTTATAGGGACCTGAATCATGGTTAACAGTTTAACTGGCGCACTGTGAAACAGTGATAAAGTAACATCAACATCAAACAGTTTCACTAAGTGACAAAAGACCAGACTTGGCAGCAATCAGCGATAATTAGTGAACTGATTTTTAAATACAGCCGAGCATTTTTAGAGAACACTTGTAGGGCCGACAGATAACTGCATTGTTTGCAGTTGTTATTCATCTATGGATGGGTGAGAGCTGACCTGTTTTGTGAGAATGTTAGCTGGGGAAGTATTTTGGCTTGCTTCCTTACAGGTAATGTGTCTAATCTCCCTGAGCTTAAACAGGGTCATAAGACCATGCATGAACACATCATACATCCGGGAAACTATGAACTGTTTAAGCTGCAGCCAGAGGAAACTCAATGTTCAAAGGGGAACTTCTTCAAAATCACATAATGGCTTGAATTGTTCATTATGTTTTCAGTCACGAGAATCCACAACAAAGACTAAGACAATAAATAAGGGAAATCGAAATAAAAGACCTGCTGCTGTGTGAAGAAGTCTTTGACAAGAGACCCCATGATCTGCTGAGGTGACTTTGCTGTGCATATGAGTGGTGTAACCAGACTGCCCAAGACCCGCTCTGCATAGCGAATCCACCCTGCAGAGAAACACACACACACACACACACACACGCACGCACACACAAACAAACAAACAAACAATACAGGCATGCAGTAAATGAGACCAGAGGTTTTGTGAGAAAGTGTGGAACACACAAACAGGGGCAGAGATGTCCAGCAGTGTGACGGCACTATCTTCCAAAGGACAGACGTGAACCTGCCCCACCAAGCATATCTCTAATTCTCAGGACCCCAGCACTATCTCTGAGCTGTGTACTACCTTCCAGCAGCTCTGTGGTTATGCTAATTTAAAAAGCAGTTCTGGGGGCTGTCCGACTTTCAGTAAGCAGATCATCTAAACCAGAGAGACACAAGGACATTCTAGTAATAATTAAAAAAGACTTGGTACAAAAAAATGTGGACTTTGACAAAACAGCACTGCTTTCAAGCTGATTATGCTCAAGTATTGAGTGATAACTGGGTGTTCAGCTGCAATACAGTCTCAGGTTCCTATTGTATGACTAACAGCAAATTCAAAGCAAATGGCATGTTGAACAAATGCAGTCTCAACAGGGAAACGGCTTAAATTCAGCATTTAATCAGGCCTGATAACATCTAAAGAAAGGTGGGCGAGCAAATCCGAGATGCTCCCAGGAAGCAGAGTGAACGTCAGAACACCTATAGCATAAATCTTGTGTATGTAGACAAGTCTGAAAGCATTTATTCTATGGGGATATTTGAGAGTGACTGCTGACCTGGACAAGATGAGGTAAACATGGGAAGAGCATTGCTATCATGGTGTCTGCGCCGGAACCTCTGAATGAAGTCCTTCTGGCTCTCCAAGATGCTGAAGCCAGCGGCCACCGTGGTGTCAAAGACATAGTGCACACCTGGGAGAGAAATGGGAAACTTACAGGAAGGCTCGCCCTCCTACCCACACAGAGAGAAGCTGAGCCACTGTAAAGCCTACATTATTCATAGTAATTTTACTGTCCTTCAGGTTACAAATACATATAGAGTAACATTGTAAAAAAAAAAAAGGGGAGTTTACAAACAATACCAACCCTGGCCTATTGTGTTGCTAATTTAACTCCCCCACAGACGTATCTCTGCGTGTTACTGACCCAAGCTTTTCAAGAAGCCGCAGAGCTTCTGCGCGGCCTGTGGGACGTCCAGATGGAATTTGACGGAAAAGAAGGGAAGAGACTGGGGGCACACAGACACCGCCAGCACTTTGTGTTTGGAGGCATCGCATCTCTGATGTCAGAGAAGGGGGAAAAAAACACAAAAAGCACATAAACTAAGCACATGGCCAAACAGCTTGTTTGAGTAACTATATAAACACGGCCATTATTTCCAGGTGCATGAGTCCAAGCTGACAGTGCTTCGGGTGACCATAACGTTAACAGAACTCATGTGGGATGACGCTGCATAATACTGCACCTTGTTGAGGCCCAGAACTTTGTAGATCTCCTGCAGGTTTTGCTGCGAGATGCGCTGGCTCTCTTCATCTGAGACGCAGCGGTCGCAGGACAGACAGGCACTCAGCAAGACCGGCTGCTTCGGGTCCTCTTCATTCGCCTACAGCGAAGAGGGAGAGACACAAATGGTCACCAACCAGAACAGGCGTTAACATCAGGATAAAAATGTGTAAGCCTTATAAATGATTTTATCCCACATAACGTAACAACCCTACAAAATCAAATACTACACAAAAAAGTCTAATTGTATAGCAGGAATGCCCAAATCTAGTCCTGGAGTAGCTTAGTTCTTGCCCTGTTCCACCATAAATGATTCAGCTCAAGAGCTGTGTGCTAATTAGCACAAGAAGTTGAATCAGGTGCATTAAATGAGGGGAAACCCAAAAATGTGCAGGGCTCTGTCCCCCCAGGACTGGATGTGGGCACCCCTGCTCTATAACAATACGAATGACAAATAATTCTCATCTACCACATACCTCGCCATTGACCTCGGCTTTTTCTGGAGCGGAGTCTTGGTTTTCATTACTCTGCTTCTTGCTGCACTGCCATTAATTATGTTATTGTTACTTAACAAAACTATACAGAGCAACATGTAAACAGAAGTACTTGCATTTTTTTCCTGATGTATTTACATGACTGACCAGAAGGAATTAAATAGCTGTTATATATAAATATATATAAATTATGTTTTCCCAAATGTCATAAACTTAGTCTAATAGTTTGTTTTGACATAAAGCACAGAGATCTTTGAGCAGCCAGGGCAGGAAATGCAAGTCTCACCTGTTTCGTGCAGTTCTCACACTTTTCCTTTCGCTTGCCAATTGCAACTTCTGACATGTTTCCTCACATAACCTATTAAAACAGGTCGGTTATAATAAGTGCATGGTACTTAAGAACAACGTTTCAGTTTGGTATGAATCAAGAAGGACATGCCCCCCTCCCCCATAATTAATTTGGCTTCATTCATCCTCCCAATAAACAGGTCGTTGTATATAAATTCTTAAATTTTGTCCCCCTCTCCCCCATCTTAAACTCTCCTACGCCATTGGTATGAACCAAAGCCGGATGTCTGAGTTTTTAACTCAACCCCAAGGACGTCTCTATTTTTCGGCTAGACAGTTATCCGGAATGATAAACTGAAGGTCATTAAGACGTCTGTTGTGACGATTTAAAAGGGAGAATCCACTTCAGTTAACGGTGGTGTACGAGAAATAAATAAACCAATTACATGTACAATAACAACAGGAAGAGGACGAAAAACTACCCATACCTTCCCTTCAGAATTAAACGGAGTCATAGGATTATGAAAACAGAATAATCATTAGTTACAAATGGATACAAGTATTTAGGCAACTATACTCATTCAAGGTCCTTAGTTAAGTAACCCATAAATACTTATTTGGAAGACGACGAGGGGAGTATGAACTGGCACCAACTCAATAAAACACCACTACTTATATTAAAAAAGTATTACTGAGGTTAAAATACCACTCCGTGAACAATGCTCGTTATTTCCAGGACCAAAATTTTGATTTCTCAGTAGCTTATTTTATTATAGGCCGAAAAGAAAATGGGCTGTATGTTTTTGCCTCAGGTGACCCCTATGACAGCGCCGTGCCGCATTGCGAGTAGAACAACGCGCGAAATAAAGTGTTTTAATGAAATGAATAAAGCACGACACTCACCAAGTTTAGTGGACGAAGCACTTGTTTTACAATAGGAAAAAACAAAAAGGTCACTGCTCTATTTGTCTGAAGGTGTGCGTGTGGAAAAGCATCGGTTAGCTAGCTGCGGGCACAACTGCTCACCGGTAATACGATTTTTCCGCTTTGGTTTTCCGAAGGCTATCTCTAAACCCGGGGCAGCGAAAAACTTATCCTACAGTGGGCTTACAGCACTCATCTAGGTCTGAGACGGACTCGTGCGATACGGCACGACCAAGTCTCCGGTAACAGCAAGTCACACCGTCCGACTCCATTGTGCCCTGTTTCCCATCACAAGGCGCATGCGCTGGCATTGCTTTTCGGTCAGACCGGCGTTCTTTTGGGGGTTTTTTTGTTTTTAACTCTTTGTGTTCTTTTAGATGGTGGAAAAACAGTACAAAATTAAAAATAACCCGAGGCTTAAGCAGTGTGTTAAGTTATGTGAAGGGAAAATAAAACGACAACAACATGAGGCGTGCATAACATTCAAAGTATTACTCTGTCTTAAGTGCCTTGTTACGTTTCAGATTTTAAAGCTATCGGCGGGCACGCTCCGAGGAGGATGGGCTAACGATCGCCATCAGCCAATCAGAATGCGAGTACTCAAGAAAGGAAGTAGAACCCGCCTAGTATGTTTTTCACGCTTCCCCATTTTCCAAAGTCTCAAAAAGAAATATTGTGACATCTGAATATTGTCCCGGATCTTTAAAAGGCAAGTTAAATAGTAAAAAATGTCGGTATTAACTATGTACAGACCTTTCGAGTATGGCTTGAAAAAGGCGATTATATATTTTCTGGTCTGTTTGTCGATCTTACTCAGAAATCGCAAGTGTAGAATTAATAAGTTCAATTTTACTAGTTAGCTGGAAGGTAAGGAGGTAGCTTTACGTGGCCTTTACCAAGTATTACTTTGCAAACATTTAACATAATCTACAAATCCATATTCGGTATATTAGATTCATCAGCAAATGATCATATCCGTTATAAAAGTTGCGGAGAAGATAGAAAGATAACACCAGAGGTAACTTTCATCAGAGGAAATCGAAAGGGTACTTCACACCCTACATTTTCTTTGCTTTCCACGCCTAAATCATTAGGTGCTGAATGCATCGTAAAGGTTGTATGCGTTCGAGATTATTTCATGTTCATATAACTCGCAGTGAATACATATATTTTCTGTTTCCTATAGATGGGGTATATGACAGTGAAAACGCACACAGCCTCTCTGTTACATCTTACAAGGTCCCCCGGAATTCGCTCGTGGTCATTGCTCGTTGGTACGTTTCCTTTTATCGCTGCAATGAGCCGCTCCCTTGACTCTGTCTTACAGAGGCGATACATCCATTCATTTAACAGGAAGCTTTTTTTTCCTTGTATATCCAGGTATAGCCTCGGTTGGTTTGGCAGCAGCCTACTACAGCTCAGGTGAAAGCATGTTTATCAAACAAACGTAGTCTTCTCGAGAGTCTGCGTATTTCAAATGTGCTGCTTTAATACCAAACCCGAAAGTGTGATGTGCTATTTCACTTGCTTCTTTGACTTTCAGATAGCATATTATGGAAGCTGTTCTATGTGGTAGGCTGTTTCTTTGTGGCTCTGCAGAACATGGAAGATTGGGAGGTAGGAGACAGCATCACACATGAACTTGTCTGATAATCAGTAACCAAATGTCATTAACGTGATATCTGGATTATTGCAATAGAATTTGACAAACAGATGTGGTACTGTCTTGTGTTGATTTTCTTATGGTTTTAGGAGGCTTTGTTCGACAAATCCGGTGGGCAGATAGAGCTGAAGACGTTTAGTTTGTATGCCAGAATATTGACCCTTTGGAAGAAAGGTCGGGAGAGAGGTGAGCACCACTTCCATCTGAGTGTCTCCCTACAGTACCCGATGAGGCACAGCCCTGACCCGTTAATCAGATGCTTGTTGTCATCTGCCCAAGAACAGAGCTGAACATAAAGGTTATTATCTCCTCCTTCCTCCATTCTTCCTTCAGTGGTGCTGCCCTTGCGATACCTGCGGGACATCACCGTTGAGGAGGAGAAGGTTCGCTACCTAGGAAAAGGTTACCTTGTGGTGCTACGCCTGGCTACAGGCATCTCACACCCACTTACGCAGAGTGCCACTCTGGGTGGACGCAGGTAGGACCTACTGGAGGTGTTTCTGGGTGATTATAATTTGGGCTTTGCCCGGGTGTACCCAAGTACTGCCAAGAATGTGCCTGTCTCTGTGGACACAGGCGTACTCAGTATTCAAACCTCACCAAGCTATAAATGCCAAATTAATTTAATTCTGTTGAAGGTAACAAAGTAGTGATTGATAAGAATAATGTAACTCAACTTAATCAATTGACTTTTTTCAATACTTTACATACCTGGTTTGATACAGGATACACACCTGTTTCCACCTGATATTTAGTTCACATAAATAACATTTGCATTTAGTTATTTAGCAGACTAAAGTGACATACAATGGAGAAAGCAGGTACTAGGTTTTATGTTAGCATGTCATTTCTAAATAAACACAATTCTAAATAGATTGAGCACAAACAACCCATTAAGTATTGCAGGTACATTATTAAGCTTTAAAACCCCACTTAGGAGGAAGCTGTGATATCAAGTTAAAAGGTTTTCCATATATCATTTCTGAAGTGATGTAGATGCGGTGGCCATGCTGCTGAAACGGTTTTTGGGACTTGAAGAGCCTCAAGAATTTCAACACGAAGATGATGATGGAGCAATGGATGATGCTGATGATTACAGCAGTGACTCAGATGATGATGATGATGATGATGACCACTGACCAGCCTGTAATGCTCCACAGTTGCATTGTGGGAAATTTAGTTGTCCTGTATATAGATGACAAACCATGAACTTTACGTACTCCATTGTACAACTCCCTACAGTTCTTCAATATATGCAGCACGTATTTAATTTTTTAAAATTGTTACTGAAATGTATGGTTTATTTGCATATACTCCGTGCAGGAAATTAAGATGCATGACCTGATACAACTATCAATTATAGTGATAGTTGACCAGATGGTTTCTGATCATTACGTTACATGTTCATTAGTCAACTGCATGTGTCTCCAATATGTGGAATTGTCTTCTACTGCTAAAGCAACCCATTGGCCTTGGACCAGTTGCATGGGTCTAACATGCATGGGTTGCATGGGTCTTATGCACTAAAAGTCCAAAAGTGAAAGCATTTAATACATGCAGGCATCAAAAAACTTGTTGGCTGCTGCTTGCATAAAGCCATGGCTGGGAAACTTGTTACAAGACGGACCTCCAATGCCAACTGAACATAACACGTCCTTTTGGAAAATGAATGAAAGCACAGTTTTGTGTGGTTTTTTGTGTGTAATGCAATGCTCAATGCTTTCTAATGTCAGAAATAAAAAAGTGAACAGTAGTGTTTGGGTAAATTTTAATATGTAGGCAGGGTATGTTTTCATCTCTGCAATCAGACAGACATACAATGAAGTGCAGTTAGAACCTTAACAACAGCATGGTTGATGTTTTGGCTGCATATTGGTTCTATATCTTCAGACTGCTAGGAACAGAACCGTTGGTTAAAAAGCCATAGCCGGAAGCGTTAGCCTGCTATTCAAATCTATATTTTACACAAGAATTTCACAGTTAAAGCACCAGAAACCTTGGGTTTTCCATCATGGGTACTGCGGCTGAACTGCTAGGCTAACAGCTGCCCATGTGCATATGTACATGTTACATGTATGCTCACATATAACAACTAAAACATGAACCACGGTGCACAGGAAGGACGGGCTCCTGATGACCTCAATATTAATGTCCTTAATTTTTAACTCCTAAAAATCACATGGGGTGAGGTGATAGCATTCTGTGCCTCTACTGAGGTCAATGCTCAGTGGTCCTGTCCTCTATCTCTGGCCTCCTGCACAGCTGGGGGCAGGCGAGTGTGATCTGGAAGCATCTCCTGGATGGTGGCTTGTGTGTCCTGCAGCAGACTGCGGATGGGCTCCAGCAGCGTGCTGACATGCTGCTGAACCCACTCCTCTGCAGTGGCCTCGGGGAACAGCTGTGTCATCTCCACGCACAAGGCCTGGACCTTCTGCTCTACACTTGCCAGCAAGCTAATGGAAGGGAGGAGAATGAGTGTTTACATAATATCAGCATAATTCCTTAATAACATTATGTATACATTCACAGGAACATGGGGAAATCATATTGTGGGGAAACAGCAGTTTGGTATTTTGGCATTTATGTACTATGGTTCTGCAGAAAACCAAATTGGACACGTTGGTGTTTTTCTTGCCAGTTGAGCGTAAAATAAGGTAAAAAGATATTTCAGTTGATAAGCATTTTCGTTAAATGTTCAGTTGACTTGTAGCTGTTTAAAATAGGTAGCTTACTCGCATCACACACATATAGCTAAAAAATAGCTGCGTTTATTTCAGCGTACAAAGTTTTCCTTTAAAAGCAGTTTAAGCTTCTGTACTGTGACTTAAGTGTGTATTTTATAAATATGAATCTCTTACTGCATAATTCTTTCCCATGATTTAAATCTGTTTTTGAATCGCTGTTTATTAGAACATAATAATAAAGGGTTAAACAAAGTGTGGTGGGATAGATCAAAAATAAGGTAGTGACACCAAACCCTACGGCAGGGTAGGCGACCCTGGTCCTGGAGTGCGGGTATCCAGCAGGTTTTCTATCATACCTGATGAGTAACACTCTGCCTGAGATCAGGTGTGGTCCATCAGAGACCAGGTAGGATGGAAAATCTACTGGATACAGGCACTACTGGAGCGGCACTGCCTACCCCTGCCCTATGGCATATTTGTCATGGGCATTGCTGTGCCAAAACTTTTAATGCATTAATAAATAGTCCTTTTATGAATGGCTAAATAACTGGAAGACTGCGGTCCACACCCAGACTGAGGAGAGTGAGGCAAGGAGAGTGAGGTAAGGAGTGTGCACTGATTACAGTGCTGGATGTAGTTTAATATTATACCCAGGACAAAGCAATTTCAGGTTAAGAGCCTTGCTCAAGGGCCCAACAGTGTAGGATCACTCTGGGCATTCACAGGATTTGAACCAGTAACCTTCCGGTTGCTGGCATAGATCCCTAGCCTCAGAGCCTCCACTCCATCCCATGGACCCAGACTGAAATACAATTTAATCTGAGCCATGAGCTTGATCCCAACCCCTGCCGTTCAGCATAATGTCATCGGAAGCAGTGGACCTTTGTTCGCTTTGTTGTGCGAATGCAATGTGATCCTTGGGGAATAGTTGAGGACCCCTGGTTCAGAACGACACAAGCCAGAGTAAATGATGATGATAAGCTGAAGCCGACTTACAGCGTGGCCTGCTGTTGTATTTGCTGAACGATAAGCGGGTTAGCCAGCCTCCTCTGCTTGTGGTACGGAGTGAACCAGCCCTTCACATACCTGCACCACAATCAAAGAAAACAAACAGTCCTTGATACCGGCAAGCACGACAAGGCACGCTCTTAGGAGGCAGGCCGGCACAACCCACATGTTATTGGCCGGGAAACGCAGCTCCTCTGATTGCAGCAATGTGTTGAGCTCCACCACCAGCCCCGCCAACTTGAATCCCGGGTACGTGGGTGTGCTGCCCGGGGGAGAGCTGCGACAAGGAGAGGAAAATGCCAGGGCCACGTTACTGCCCGCGACTGACCGGGTCGCTGATGCCGCGGCGGAATAACACTGGACTGCCACGTTAAATATTTGCATGTCGTTTGTATAGCTTGATATGCTTATCTAGAGCAAAACTCTACCAGAACAAAAAACAGGCATACAGACATTGCCCTTGTTTCAAATTCCATGCTGTACAATAAACTATGATATTATACATCATATCATAGTTTAGAAATCCCCATAAGTTAAGCTGGCTGCCAAATTTACGCAGGTGGGGAAGAAAGGCTTTACCTTGCCATCAGTGTCACCTCTGTGGTAGTGATGCCCAAGGTTTCCATCGCACTGCTCTGGGCCTCCTTGCCAAAGCTGCCTGAAGCACATATTCTTAGCTAATCTGTCCGTCGGTCATCGTGAAAGGAATTGTCTGTCGGACTGTATGAGGAGGGCAGCGGAGCTAGCGACTGACCGTGGCGCAGGGTTTGAAGGCAGGCAGCGAGAGAGGGCAGCCCCACTGGCAGCAGCTCGCACAAGACAGACAAGTGGTCATACCTGTGAAAGGGGAAGAGGCAATGAGCAGCTTCTATCCCGTTCCCTTAACAGAGCCTTTCTCTATATGCAGGCCAATTGCCCAGTTCCATTCTAGTTTGCTGCTTAAGAAATATCATTGCTCTAAATATGCAAAGTCCAACTCAATATTTGGCCTGCAACAGCCCTCTTTACTCATGAATTGTGAGATCATGCCACAACACCTCATCATTACATGATGGACCTGCACTGCTGACTCTCTCACCTCTGCCAGCCGGTGATGGCGATGCCCTGCAGTTCTATCCCGCCGTGCAGTGCGGCCGCCACCTTTAGCCACTGCAGGTGGTTATCCACGTGCCTCTGCGTGCAGGTCACGCAGGTGCTCACCTCGGTGGAGCCTTTGAACGAGCTGGCAGCCCACACCCGAGAGAGACCCGCACTCTCGTACTTTTGCAAGAGACGGCCTGAGCCGTGCGGGAGGGAGAAACGTAAAGCAGACAGGAAGACCATCAGTTTCCAGAATCTGCCGATTAAATATTTGAATGACTTGTGAGCTGTGGAGATTTTTCTGCCCATTGTACTGCTCTGTTACTACCTGTGTTTTCAGCATCAAGAAAGGGGCTGTAGTCCCACAGCATCAACTGCACAACTCCAGCAAGACCACTGTCTGTGAAGGAAAAATAATATATGAAAATATAAATGTCAAAGCATCATCGTCGCTGGCCAATGAAAATCGTATATGTCCACTTTTTACTGTAGATGGTTTACACCCAACTCCTTTGTCTGCTGACAGCATTTGATGTCTTAACTGATCAATAAAAAGTTTTATGAATTCAACTATTCCACTAATATTTATGTTCTAGTTAACATTTGTATTCTTACTGGTTGTTTGTGTGGATCACTTTATATTGCTATTGTTTTTAACAATTTAATGGTGATACGTAACTAGATAGCTATCTAACCAACATCATTTTTTATTTTTATTAGACGGCGAGATTAATTTGGATCTTGTTCACACTGACATATTCGCCTCACTGAAAATCACCACTGGTCCATTTAAAACATTAAAGATTTCTGTTTGTGGTGCTAAGGAAGTCCCGTTGTTTTAGGTTTATTTTGTAAAGCAGTTTCTGAGAAAATGCATTTTTTTCATACTCCTGAAATAACGGAATTTTGGAGATACATGTTCTTCACTGGACAGTGATGATATGCATTCTAAAGCCACCCATTTGTGCTACTGAGTAGCCGCCATGAAAAACACCAATGAATCATTACCTTTCAGGACATCGTGGCTCACACCCCTCAGCATGTCATCCCACATGATCAGCTTGAGCTGGGGCCAGGTTGCATGTATGTTCTTAGCCACGTCTGTCACATGACCAAGGAACAAGCCGTGTACGTCATGACCTGGAACGCTTAGCCACTGCTTTGACTCCTCCCCTTGGCCGAGGAGGTAGACCTGAGAAACATTATTTTCCCGTTTTATTCTAGTCTATAGCATAGTATTTAGCGACATTTTCCATTTGGATATAGATTTTCAAAGCAGTAACAGTATGGGAGAAATTCACACCCATATAGTATAATAACAAAAAAGAACATAGAACAAAGTATACAACTGTACTAATAAACTGCACACTGCATGCATAATAGTGGTTCTGTTATTTATAAATGCACAGTGTCCACATTTACGAGATGCTAATACGCTACCCACCGCTGCTTTTGCACGAGCTCGGTAAGTGCTCTCTGACTATCTTATAATTATTTTCATTCATGCTTTTGGACTCATTCATAATCAGTGTGACGTGTCTGTGGTAAATTTAACAAGTGAGGAGGAGAAAAGCAAATAAGAGCTGCTCAACAAAAGACAATTGTGTTCTGCTGTATGGAAATATTTTGGATTGCACAGAGATCACACTCGGGCGTGATATATTTAAATATCTATGCTTTAATTGCAGTATGTGCACATGGGCTATAATCACCAACGTCTTAGATAACGAGTAAAATAAATTTGTCTAGGTGCCGGATTTCGGTACCAATTCAACATTTACTTATACCCACAGTTTGATAGGCAGATTAGTAGAATGCCTAAAATATTATTGAGAGGTGTATTGTGATGCCCAAAAGTTAGTAATCATATTCGTGTGGCGTATCCTTATGGTTATTAAATTTGGTTAGCGGAGCACGGCACATGCTGCCATTTTGGTAAATCATAGAAGCGATACGCACTAAAGTACGGGTGAAGAAAGGGAGAGCTCAGCAGTCACAATATCTGTTGAAAGGTATTAGAGATATTGTGGATAAACAAGGCACAAAGACGTAAGTGGTGTGGCGGTACTTTTTGCATTGTGAAGTCCAACATGTTTATTAACAAAAGGATGCCAAATACTAATCAGCTGATCAAATTGTGGGCCGTAAGTAAACGTCCGTATCGTACCAAAACCTGTTCCATCCACCTACTTTCTGAAACCACTTGTCCTTTATAGAGTCATGGGGTTTCCGGAGCCTATCATAGAGGTTAAGGGAGCAAGGTAGCCAAAAAGCTGGTGTCCAGACAAATTTTTATGCCCGTTATCTAAAGCCCTGTAATGACATTGCTATTGTTGGCAGAGATCTGTGCCGGTGGGCAGCACCAGCAACGTAACCTACTCTACCGGTAAATAATAAGTTCTGTTTGCTTTGGATTATTTCATAGAAAATTTTATCTCCATTTTCGTTTTGCCGAGAGCACGATATTAAGTGCAAATATTTCAAATGATCACGATGTGATATCGTGCAGCTCTATATATCACTGATTGTGCATTTCCTTGTAATTGCTCTGTACAATTACAATATAGGCATCTCATTCTATTACTTACTACCCACAGTTTTTCCCGATTTCCTGCTATAGGTTCCGTACCTCATCTGCCCCGATATGCAGATATCTGCTGTCAGGATGCAATTCCAGCACCTGCCGCACCATCTCCAGCACCAGCTGCAAACTCTGTGGCTTGTTTGGATTCAGGGTCCCAAGGCAGGAACCAACCTCCCGTAGATCCCAGAACTGCTGGTGCTTTAAGACAAACTGCACAGAAGTGAGGTGACCTTAAAATTCATTTATAATACGAGCTCACATGAAAACAGATACACTGAAATATTCATTGACCGACTGCATCCACTTATGTTTAGAACAAATGGTGGAGATCTCCAACAGATAAGATTATGGAGCAAAGCTAATGGAATGGGTGCTAGACTCTCACCTCGAGGTGCCCAAAAGTCTGAACCAGGGGAATAACCTCCAACCCACTGGATCTGGCTGCATCCTGAATTGACTGGATCTCTGCACGACTGCATTGGAGAATAACACTAGGAATGATCATCACACTTAGGAAACACACCACTTGCAAGTCAATTAAAGTTTTAAGACTGTAATAGATTGCAATATAAACTAAGTACTAAAACAAGTAGGATTATGCAACGTCTGTTCTTTTCCACATTTTGTGTTCTAGAAATCTGTCAGAATGTCCAAGAATAAAGCAAATTCATTCATTGGCTACTGCAGCTGGCAGTGACTGATAATATTAAAATGTGTCCGAGAAATATGTCCACACAGCTAAACACGCAGAGTGTAGATGTACAACAGCTGTGGAAAAACACTTCAGAATTGCAAACGAACCTCACCAGCTGCTGCCTCAATACAATACGACAGCTTGGGCAATTTCGTTAAACTAAACATACAGACGTATCTCCCAACAAGAGTGATTTAGCTGGCAGCAATGTTACGTGACACCTGCAGGGATACGAGTTTGGATTTCGGCTCCTGCTCTGTCAGCTATGCATTGTTTTACCCTCTGTTTGGAAATTGACCCCCCACACACTCCAGCACCTTCAGCGCTCACAGAACCTGTCTGGGTGTGTCTATGTCGTCCCTGTGATGAACTATTGCTTAAATAATTTTAGGCTTTGAGCAACAACTGCCCTGAAGGATGAGCAGTTCTTGTAAACGGACGGAGCCAGAATAATAATCAAATATTTACTAATTTACATTTAATGTATATTTACTAACAAATAAGCAACCATACATCTTCTAACCACATACCCTGAATTGGGCCGGTTCATCATTGGGTGCGCACACATGCACACGGTTCATATATTGCAATCATTGTGGGGACTCTTCATTCATTTATATGGGCAAAACTCTAACTATGATAACTCTAACCCTAACCCAGCCCTAACCTTAACCATAAGAGACCAGGCAAAGTACAAGACTTTTCGATTTCAGTTTTTTGATTGCATTCACAGATGTTTATAAAACTGAGGTTTATATTGAGGGGACCTGAAAAATGTCCCCGCAAGCTAAAAAGTAACAGGTTTTACCACATTCTGGGGACATTTGAGCCCCACATTGAGGTAAAAAAAAAGCCTCTCTCTCTCTCTCTCTCTCTCTCTCTCTCTCTCTCTCTCTCTCACACACACACACACACACACACACAAAATGAGCAATTTATAGACACCACTTAGCGTATATGCATGTTTTTAAACTCTGGGAGGAAACTGGAGTATGCAGAAGAAGCCTCTGCAATACAAATATATTAGTACTGAATCCCTATTGACCAGATAAGATAGCTGATAAGCCACACCTGTATGAGGAGTGACTGGTAGCTCGCAGGACCTCCAGCTTCCCCTCGTAGGGAAACATGTCCTCATACTCCAACAGTAACCCATGGGCACCGAGCCGAGCAAACAGGGGTATGAGCTAGAGAGACGGGAATGGAAACGGGACACAAACGACGTCTGTTAAAGTAACTCCATGCTGATTTGAATTTGACGGCAGCCCTGAGGGCCACATAGATGGCATTCCTACAAAATTTCATCTTTTCTGTCTACGTTTTTAGGCTTCCCAATGGAACTACTGTGTGGATTCTACTAGGTATTTAAAAGTGTCTCAGTTAATTTCAGCATTTGATATAACAAAATTTGTTTCTGGTACTGTAACGTTGACAATAATCAGCCTAACCAAGTTAAGTGGATGGAAGACGGATGGACTGATGGATGATCATAACCGGACAACAACCAGAATTAGACATTAAATTAGGTCACCATCTTGTTGATATAATTTTGAAGTGCAATTTATTATGTAAATGTGCTACCCTCCATTTCGTTGGTTCTTTCATTTTTCTTCATGTGCACAAGTTCTTCATACATCTGCTTCCATGTCATATATCATGATATATGCAACATTGTGTTGGTTTTGTTCATAATATATATATATATGCTCAGATCCTGCCAGAATGACAGAGGAATATGTTCACAGAAGACTAAAGACTAAAATTCTAAAGCGTTTCACTTGTCATATTACTGACATCATCAGTCGCTGGCCCTTCAGGGTCGGATAATTTCTTTAATGGTTTAATAATTTCTTTAATAGTTAATAGTACCTTTCGCAGGTATGCGATTCTGGGAGGAGCCCCTTTGAGATCCAAGTGAACTAATTTCTTTCCACTGCTCCATGGCGGGAAGCTCATGTTAGCTGTGGGGATCTGAAATGCAGGGAAAGGCAGTAGTCAGAGTTATTCAGTTTGAAAACTATCTGTAAAAGAGATACAATAATGATTCACCGATCACTCCAGTTCGCAGCATCTTTGAATGATAACATTAAATCCTTCTATGACATCATACTGAGCTGATTCTTCCCCCCTCTTGCATATAACATCTTATACTAATGCAACCATATGATGTGCTGCCCTCCAACTAATTTATTCTTTTCCTTTTTCTTCATGTGTACAAGTTCTTCCATACATGGGCTCCATGTCATGTCTCGTGTTATATGCAACACTGAATTGTTTTTGTTAATATAAGAAAAAAACGCAAATAACACTCAAATCCTGGCAGAATTACAGAGGAATATGTTCACAGAAGACAAAAATAAAAATCAAATGCAGTGAATCCAGAAACCTTCCGTTTTGCAAAATCTCCTGTTTTTAATGTTAAACCAAAATTAGAAGCAATTCACTCCATTAGATCTTTTAAAGAATGACATGTACCATGGATTCCATTAAAGCAATTTCTTCATTTTCTTTATTCTTATCGGCGGTTCTATATTGCAAACATTAATTGTGTCAGATAAAAAAAAACAAATAAAACAAAAAAAAATAAAAAAAAATAAAGGTTGCTACATCTTAATAGCTGTGTTTACCATTCTGGTTGGAATGGGGAACAGAACCTCGTGAGACAGGGATGGGCTTGGAAAAAAGAAGCAGATGGACGTCCCTTATCATAGCTTATGGAGGCTGGGCATAGAGCAGAACCAACATACAAGGGACACAACTAAGAAGTTTCGGTGAGGTCAAGAAACGAAACTAAATTTGGGTGTGTGCATTGTTGACCAACTGAAAAGTAATGAGACTGGTGTGACACTCTATTCAGGTTCACTGGAATGATTGCCGTTCATAAATAAATAGCAAACTGGGCAAACAAACTCCCATGGAGGAATTTAATGAATAATTTATATACTATAAAACACAGCCATTAAGATAACAGTATTTTATGTACAAGAAGATTGGAACCATTCCGCAGTTTTGTCATTAGAAGAAAGGGAAAGGCGGGTTCTATAAAGACTATGCCAAGTTAAATGTTAAAATACAATAACTGAAATAAGAATCAGTCAAGCATTTCAGTGAAAAAAAAATCTGGTCAATAAGCAATAATTAAGATATGCATATTCTCATGACTCACTCTTTACCAAATATTTATCACATGATATTCGGAACAATAAGTGCACGGCAGTTATATCCATTATGAAAGAACATCCGTTAGCAGACAGCAAACATTAAAAAAATCAAGTATACTAATTTAATAAGTAACCTAACACAATTGTATCTACTGTTTAATTTCAGTTCAATATTTTCCCCTAGAATTGTGTAATAATTTTTCCACTTTTAGCATTAGATAAAAAAAATTTTTTACCCTTGTATTATGGACTCTATTTTTGTCATACTTACAAATATCCCTCTATATATATAACTGCAATAACATTGCATAATGCAAAAAATAGATACAAACAAGGCTGAAGAGGCAGGTTCAATGGCAACATTTGTGCAATATGGACACAAAACAGCTTTCTATAATCTGGGAAATCCCAAGTTATCCAGAAAAAGTGTCATCGCCGTGTCTTGGACAGCAGTAAGGTTGAAAAGACCTAACAGGATATTCTTGAAATTCACTATTCCAAAGCTCTGCGATATTCATTGCTGCCTTCTGACACTCCAAAGTTTTTCACGTTGGGGAAAGTGGACATTTTGTCATCCAGAACAGGGGTGGGCAATCTTATCCACAAAGGGCCAGTGTGTATGCAGGTATTTGGGAAAACCTTTAGGTCAGCTGTTCAAACCCAGGTATGAGGACCCTTCAGCCAACCAGTCCCCTAATTAGTAATCTAATTAAAGAGTTGCAGCAAAACCCTGCATACACAAGATTACCCATCCCTGATCTAGAATTTACGCTCAGTATCCCACAGAGTACTACTATGGATGGAACCCGCATTAGTAATATTGCAGCGCCTCCTCTGTCTTCACAGATGTTTTCCATCACCAACATTGATTATACGAAATAAACTGGTTGTTATTGTTTCATAAACAACACCGTCTTCATTTTTACAACTAAACTGAATGCTAGATTTGAAAAGAAATCCAGATAATTCTAGAGGGTTCACGAACTTTTCTCTCTCAAAAAAAAAACAAATGCTATCTGATAAGCTAAGGGAATGTTACGGTAGGATACATTAATTACAAAAGAAACCACGTATAATTAACATTTTGGTTTTTATTTTGATTAACAGCATTAATAATGCCGTTATACCAGACACGAAGAGCTTGTTTACATTCCATTAACACATTCATTACGCCCATTTGCTACCAAGTATGAATGCATTTCTATTACACTGACGACAAGTAATAACAAGCTGTCTCTGGCAAACAATCCAACAGATGTTGCTAAAAGAAACGTTTGTGATCCAGCTGCAAATATAAAGCCTTACCCAGCGTAGCAAAAGGTAGTCTCGCAAAGCCTAGTCTATTTCCTGATTCGCAAACATATCAATTACTTTTGTCTTACTGCATATTCCAGACCCGATGAGCCGAGAGTGAGCGATCGATAACCCTTCCGTCTGCGTACCTTTGGCCCGGACGTACACAGACGTAAGAAACGCCCACAGGTTATTGTTGCTAACTGTATTATCATCCAGGCTTAATTTGTTATTTTAATTAGGGAATAGTGTGTAAACCAGCTTTACAAATCCCCAAAGGACTCTATTGTAATCATACATATATGAGTGTTAAGTGATACAACCATTAATTAAAATTGTTTAGTGAATAATTAATATAATCATTTAATTTTAACGAACACCCATTTAAAGCCAGTTAAGCTGTTGCTACATTATTTATACATATTAAATTAAATGTCGTGATATAGCATTGTATACTAGTCGCAACTACAAATGAATTTTAAGACATATTTTTTTGCAGCAATTATTTCTCAAATCCAACAGATACGGCAAGAGCTACAGCGATCCGCGAGGACCGATAACCAGTAAGAAGCGCGCGCCTGTCGCGGTTACTGGACTCCTGACCGGATCAGGTACCGATCAGATGCCATAAGGGTTTCGTGCTGGTCAGTGTATGTTCAGTATCCGCTTGAAAACATGGCTATACAGCGACGATTTCATGCAAAGTCTACAGACGCTAACGGTATTTACAAAAAAATTAGGTAAGTCTCATATTTTGTACTGCCGAAGTTACTTTACGTTTGACGGGGTTTGACAGGTGTCATCAATAAGGTAGCGATCACTGCTTTGCTTGGAAATTAGAACTTAGCATCGTTATTTTACATAAGGTTATTCTGGATAATTTCGGCTGTTACCTTAAAGTTCCATTCATTTGCAGTTTTTATTAGGGAATGGAGTTCCTGGAAGTTGTTGGAACATTTTACATAGATTACCACATTAAAACTGCACTCCTACTTGTAAATTGTCTAGATCTTTTATTATCGGGAATATAATATGCCGTACAGTGCAAAGTTAAAATTAAAAGTAACGTCGAAATCGAGCAATTGTATTAATGCAAGTGTAAAAGTGCTACACCAAAATGCTCTTAAAATGAGAACATTTCCCTGACTTTTCGGTTTTGCTTTAAGTGTACAATACTGACTCCACAAGAATTGCTTTCCTTTTCCCTATCACCTTGTAACGAAATAGCAGTTAAAAACCTTTTATGCGGAGAAAGTAAGGACATGAAATTACTTTGCAATTCAAATCGCAATTTTAAGCCTTGATCACAGATTTTGTGCATACAGCAGGAAGGTGTGCAGGTATACAAACCCATAGTGCAGTACAAAGAAAAAGTGTAAAGACAATACAACCGAAACTGAAGAGTATTTTGATATGATCAGATTAAATGTTACCAATAACCCACCTTTCATTTTAAAAGTTTTCTCATTTAATTGAATGCAGACAAAATGGACCCAAACATGCTTCCTTCTGGACCGGAACAAGGGTCTCTCTGCTTGTGTTGATGGCTCTTGCTGCATGTTCTGCCGGCTGGCTGTTCCTTCTCTGGGGGGATGACATCACAGAGACTCTAGTCTGGCAAAGTGAGATAGTTCAGTTGCCGAGAGTGTTTAAGGTGCCCTGCTCTGAGGATTACAACAAACACAAGCGATACCCAGGTGAGCTGAAGGCATCTTGTGGCACCAGGGTTTGTAATTCCTGCCGCTTCTCCCATTTGATTGTCATTGTCTCTGTATGACGACAGTTATGGTCATCGGAAATCATTTTAAAGGATGCGTAAAAAAGTCACCTTTTTCAAAATTAAAATTTGTCATTTAATCTATATTGAGCTCCCAACATTTCACTTTTTTTTTTACCTTTCATTCATGCTGGAGGGTCTGTAACACTTTCATTAATGATGCACAGGTACAGTAATGGTTATGCTTGAAAGGCTCTTCTGGTGAAGCTAAAGCTGCCGATGAATGGTAACATAGGCCTTCATTGGGACTTAGGCATAGCCCTGATGGTGAATTTGTTCCTTTTCAATAATCAGCAGAAGTACAAATTTTAAGAGCTGAATCGAAGAGGTTTAGAAATTCATATTCGCAAAGCTTTTTATCTTACCACTAAGTTAGGAGCTGCTTTTAGCCTTAAGATGCTTTGTGAAAACAGGCCTAGGTCTATTTTATTCTGAGGTGTGAAGTGCTGGAGGGTCAGTTTAGGGTGCAGCCCCCCCGATTGATTTCCAGAGCTGTTGGGCTGAGCTTGTATGAGGCTTCATCTGATGCCTCCGTGCCTGTCCTCCAGGTTGTACTCCGCAGACTTGTGGGCGAGCTGTAACGGACCATGTGGTCACTCGGGAAGAGGCGAGTGCGCTCAGGAGGTAAGCAGGACTGTACCGGAATTGGACAGACACCCCAGAAGACTTTGGATAGGAAGAAGCAAATGAGTTGTGACTCCCGATAAAATGGAGGATAAAATACATTATAAAGTGGAAAAAAGACTATAGTCATTTACGTTTAGGTAGCAAATGGTCTTGTGTAGTATGGGAAGCAAATTTACTTGTGCTAGGGTACTGTATCAGAATTACTACCATTACTACTAGTTGGTACCATATTTAAGTTTTTTTTTTAAGCAGTATCACGATTGCTTAACTTTTTAAAACTGCCTGAAACCAAGTTGAATTTAATCCTGATTTGGCCGTTTTTGGGAGTGGTCTTGGCAATATTGTTCAATGAAGTACTGAAAAGCAAACAAACCAGATTAGTCTTTGATGGGTACAATGCTGTTGTGGGGGGGATAGGTGCAGAAAAGGAACCAGCTGGCTTAGTTCTCCCCTATAAAATGTCTGTCAAGGTAGGACTGCTGGTGCTGTAGTTGCTCTTTGTCCTTCTTGTGAGAGGATATATGGAGAAGCCGTCACTGCATCCCTTTCATCAAGCTAATTACGTAGCCCACAGCCTCATGGTCGCTCTCATCTGCTCACACACTGTCACATTAATATGGTTTTACCCTAGTTTGCCAAATTTCCCTTGTTGTCCTTCAGACTGGCAGAGAGGGGACTGTCAGTGGGCGGTTCGGACGGAGGTGTGAGTACTTTTCTGACAAATAATCCAGAATTCTTTGTGTGTGTGTGTGTGTGTATATATATATATATATATATATATATATATATATATATATATATATATATATATATATATATAATATAATGTGGCCAGGTTTGTTATGAAAGTAAATATCAATATGTTCAAGTTTGTTATATGTACTTGGTACACTGAGATACTTGCATGATTCCCTCTGACACTCCAATATTCATTAACTAAGAATAATAGTATGAATTTGCATCAGACAATACACAAACAGTATTGCACACAATAACACCAACCAATTAATAGCACAAATTGTATCGCAAGGAAACAGCATGAATGCTGATATAATGGAGGAGGGACAAAAGTACCTGCATCTGGTGGATGAAAACCTTTCTGCTTCCTGCCTCATCTGTTAATCATATCTCAGTTTAACCTAATTTTTAATACATTGAATTGTTGAAATGTTTTGTTCAGGGCTTTGTGGCAATTCATTGCAAAAGAATGTCCAGGTTCTCATCATTTATGTTAACATGCCTGGAGACATTACTGAATCGAAAGAGGCTTGCTGTTTTGCCAGCGTACACTAGAGGGCAGAGTACTACAACTCTGTGATGCTGTCAAGGATAATTGGCTGGATGGATTAGATAGATGGATGTTCCTTAATAGATGCTACGGCACAAAATGGTTCATAAACGGCCCCAATACATTAAGCTTGCTTACTGTGAAGGAAATGATAAATTCATTACAAAGATGTGGGTTCTGTAAAGAACTTATCAACCTTCAAGGAAAACATTGAACATTTCAATCAAGTGCGTTTCCTTGCTTGACCTTGCTTCTTACGGAAAATATGTCAGTCTAGGTAGGCTGTAGTGTATTTATGAAAGATATACAAAGTTACGAAGTATGCTGTTATGAATTTTTGCTTTTGTATTTATTTAGCAGCTGCTTGTCCAAAGTGACATACAAATTAGTATCAGAAAACAACTGGGGTCAAGGGTCTTGATCAAAGACCCAACAGCAGCTTCATTGCCAATTTCAGGATTTGAACTAATGACCTTCTGATGACAGGCACAGTCCTAAGCTGCAGAGCAGCACATGGTCTGGCTGTAATTCACCGGTATGTGTGGCGTTCCTTTAGTTAATGGCTCTTGGATTGCCTCAGAAAGCCTGCCAAGTCATATACCACCCTACCTGTTGTCTGAATAAGATGGAGTTTTCTAGCACTTAAAATAGGCTATGAATATATATGAACACCCGAAGTTGTGGGATGCATCAAGAAGTAATTGCTTTCTGAAAACATTTTATGTGGTGGTACTTGCAGTTGTTTAAAAATAATGGGTAAGGTGTACTGCCAGTCACGGGAAGGTAATGACACGACAAGGGTGAATCTGTCTTCTTGTCGGAAAATCTTAGCGCAAAGCTTTCCAGGTGAGAGCGGTATCTTAGCACTTCAGAAAGTACAATAATGGCTGCAGGACCTTTCAATTGATTTATTTATCTATCTATTTATTCATAAGTGTACAGACATCGCAGGTACAGAATTCTGGTATATGTATGAATGGGCAGGGGGTAATTACATAAGCGGTGAATAGACAAGTTAGGCTATGGAGAGACATATACTTTGTGTCAGAAATATAGCACAGACCAGGAGAACAGCACAGGACTGACCATTAGTCAGTTATATATAAGCAGGATTTTAAAAAGCGGATTTGAAACACATTTGTATTTGCAGGAGATTTATTTCTGTAAACGTTTTGCAATCCATTATTTGACATTATTACTAATAATAATTCTAGTAATGCTAACCTTCCTTTCGTCAGGCATCCATCCTGGACCTGCATTCCGGGGCCTTGTCAATGGGGAAGCAGTTTGTCAATATCTACAGGTGAGAAACCCTCAAGCCTTTTATTTGATGATTCTTCTTCATTTCTATTACTTTGCTCTTGGAGAAACTCTATGACCCCTTCGTTTGGTCTTTGTGTAGGTTTCCTTTGTACATTAAGGTGAACAACTGTGGGAAACGTTGATGCATAATAAAACCAGTTTATTTTTGGTATCAAATAAGTAATTTTGTCAAATGCTCCCCCTTTCCTCTTCCAATGCCCTGTAGGACGTGTTCAACTCTCTGCTCACGTCCTGTGCAGCTCCTATAAAGCTTCTGCCTAATTCACTGAGCAGGTCTCAGGGCTCAGAGGTGCAGTGACAAATTGGCAGGTGTTTTTATGAGTGGGATCGGGGCGACCGCCTAAGACTCTGGCGGTGGGCCTGCTCAGCCTTATGTGTACCGAATCCGCCACATCTCCTGCTTCAATTGTGAATTCTCATTTCGTATTAATATAGGAATTCCTGGGTGTATTTACTTATGAGTCTTAATCAATACCTTCTGATGATGCTGATAGACAGGGTCTCCTTATTCCTGAAATTGCAAAAACCACTTTAATCTCATGTCTTCTCAACCGCTGAAGGTATTTCGGGGACCAGATCAAAGAAATATTTTCTGAGGAGGATTTTCACCTCTATCGGTAAGAAGTTTCCTCATTATATTTATTTTCAAACATTGATTCCTTTCTCATTCGGCCGTCTTACTTGCAGTCCCCGTTTTTACAGGTTGCCTTGTAAGTTGAGCACATATTGTGTATTTGATTTTAAAAACAAAGGTTTGATACAGTATTTCGTATCAGGGACGTCCGTGGAAGGATTCAGCAAGTGATAGCAGAGACGTTCGGTCTGGACGCCTCACTGCTGTACCTAACGAAGCCCACCTTCTTCTCCCGGATCAACAGCAGCGCCGCCAAAACTACGCATGATGAATATTGGCACCCTCACATCGACAAGGTGATGTAAACACAGGCATCCACACGCAAAGAGATCCGGTATGATTAGTACAGCAGCACTGTTCCATCTTTAGTTCTAAATGCATCCACAGCTATTTTATAATACTTACTGTGTCATAATGCAAATACATTTGCTTTAATTTCATAATGGAGGCTATGTGCATCTGCATTATAATTCTTTTTAACAGAACCCTATATATATATCTATCATATAGTAACGTTAATGCTAACAAATATGGGTAAGTTAAATAGATCAATTATTCTTTTTTATCCTTAGCTTTACAAAAGCTTTGGAAATTAATGGATGATGTCCTTGTGATCTGACTGTATTGCTTAATTTCTGCACTGAAAAACGGCAGCAGAAGAGTTGATGGTTTGGTGTGAATGTGGATTTGACCATGTTGCTTGTGTTCAAGCTCAAGGTGTCGTCATGCACAGCGTACTGATATAGTTCCTGACGCTCACAGTGGCACCAGTCCTCGGCCACTAATCTCCAAAGGAGGATTGAAGTGAATTCTTACTCTCGGTTTTCTTGTCCTTAACCCTGATTCATTTGTGTGAAATCTATCAAGCTGTAGTTAAGGTGCCCCCAAGGCAAGTCAACATAAACTGTAGTTGCAGCATAGTTTGGTTTTATGGTTGAATTCTCTTCTTAACTGGGGAATTTTCCTATTGAAGAATTTGAATGAATGATTCAAGAATAACTATATTTTTGTATCCATTGTTGACAAATGATTTAGCTGCCCTGAAGTGTTTGCTTATATATGTTTTACGATTGGTGTGGGCTTCACTGCATGAAAAACAATTCAGTGAAGCTATAGTTAATATTCTAATCATAAAACTAATGTTTGAGTGTTCAGTCATTTAGTTTACTTAGCCCCATTTACTGTGAAAAATGTATAATATAGTACTGTTTTATCATTAATAATTTTTGCAATACCATTGTTGTCTAGCTAGCCATTGCAAATTAATGAACACACATGCAGTACGGTACTATTCAAAAGTCTGGAAACACCTATTGAAAATCATTAGTTTCTTTAAATAAGATAAGGACCCTAAGCACACATTGTGGTTATGTACCAAATTTTATCTTGTGAACAAGGAAAGAAATGGAGTGTCAGATGTCAGATGACCTGGCCGCCACAGTCCCCTGACCTAAATCCCAGGTTTGGGTAGCCAACTTGTGCCCAGAACGTGTGGAAACTCCTTCGGGGCTGTTAGAGAAGCATTTCAGGTGGCTACATCTGGGAGCTGGTTGAAAGAATGACAGGAGTCTGCAATGGTGTTATGGAAGCAAAAGGGGGCTGTTTTGAAAGGTCTAAAATTTGAGAGAATTTTGAGATGTTGAACACTTCCCTTGGTCTTTGCCATATTTCAATGCCTTGAGGTCTTTTACTATCAGGTGAGTAACATAGCTAAAGAAGAGACAAATGCATTAAAGGCAGGTGTGTCCAGACCTTTGCCTGGCACTCTATACCTTATTGTAATAGCGCTGGACCCTGGACTGATAGTGACCTCTTCACGCAGGAGACGTACGGCTCCTTTGACTACACGTCATTACTGTACCTGTCAGACTACCGCACGGACTTTGGCGGCGGGCGTTTCGTCTTCATGGATGCGGATGGAAACCGGACCGTGGAGCCTCGAGTTGGTGAGATGTGCGGAGGTGTTGGGGGTTTGGGACAGATGCTGTACCTTAAAGATCATCCTGTGCGCACAGGAAGGTGGGCAGATGCTGTCCGGTTTCCTTTGTGACTCCTTCTCCGCCTTCTTGCCCAAAACTCCCATCCACACACACTGTGCGGTCACATGGAGAAGTCGGGCAGCTTTGAGGCTGAATGAGAAAAGCGGTGTCAGATGGCTGTGGACGCCTGATATTGGTGTCCCTGGAGCTGCTTAGTCCGCCGCAGCCTTAGACGCTCGCTCTGCAGGTCCTGCCAGACAGCCCAGTGATGTTTCTCACCCTCTGGTTGTTACTTTTCCTATTAGCTTTTTTTTTTCCCCGATATATATATCAGCTGTTCAAATATAGCTCAAGTTCTCCTTCATCGTTCTTGGTCCTAAGACAAAAGGATTTGTGTGCAGTATGATTTATTTCTTTCTTTTTTTCTTTGGGGGGGTCTGAACTGAGAGAGGCTGTCACAGAAATGAACAGGGTTTCTTCTTTCCCCGTCTCTGCTCTGGACAGTATATTTTAAGTACAAGCTATGAATGAGCAACATCAAACCTAGACACAACCTATACTGTAAATTGAGAAGGTGAGGGTGGGGGGGGGGATGGGAAGGGGACTGAAGTCATTCAGAGGCACCTACGGTCTTTGTGCTTTTAATAAAATGTTGTTCATTGTCGAGGATAAAATGCCTTCGCTTTTCAAGACCATAAAGGCAATTCATTACAGCAATGACCAGCCGACCAGCCAGGTGGGGGGGGGGGGGGGACTGGTAGGTCCTTGAATGTGAAGTGACATCTCAAGGTATCTAGTTAAAGCTGATATGTCAAGCAAAATGTTTATTAACCTTATAAACTCCTTAATCCGGATATGAAGATTTTAAGTTTAATCGGGTTGTTTTATTTAACCTCTTTATTTTGTGTTGCCTGCCCTGCGTTTCTCATGGTTTGCCATTCCTAAATGCAAGTGAATCTGTATACAGAGCTTAACAGTAGTTTTCACAGATAAAGTACATCAATTTAGACTTGTAAAAAGAAATGAACATTAGAATATTATGATGCAGAGCTGAGCAAACTGACCTTTATGTTAGCATATCTGCCTCTGCTGAACTACATCCTCTGACTCCACTGCTCTGCTTCTCATAACATCTTTGTCTCAATTATCAGCGGGGTAATGGGTGACAGTGGATTTAACTGCTGTAAATAGAAGTAATAAGTAAGCCAGCGAACCACTAGGCTGACTCCCACTTCCTGGTAAGTGGTCTGAAAATTGCTCCACTGTAATTCGTTGCAATATATTGTTCAGGTCTGTAGCGCTGGGTCTGATGCGCGCCGGGGACAGGCACATACTGACCAGTGAACCGTTAACAGCATGAGTCATTATGCAAGAACGGGACGATCTTTCTGACCTGGTGCTAGTTAAAAATATGGAGCCATATTTAGCTTTTTATACACTCAGCTGTCGTGATGAACTGGACATGTTTGTTCCTGCTGGGTGGCTCGTTATCAAGGCAGGTGCCAAATTTGCTAATAATTGTAAAGTACTTGAGAACAAATGGTTACCCATGAATATGTAAGCGTACACCCTGTATGGAGTTCCTCGCCCTGTTTTATAATTCAGAGATGCTGGTAACCCGCACAGCTGAAGCAGATTTAATTGCTGTAAGGTTCTCTAAGGACCCTGGGGTAATTCTATGTGTGCAGCAGTTAGCGTTATTTATTTGCAGGTTTGTTGTTATCATCATGAGCTGTCATTGCACCCCCTACCCAGCAGGACAGTCCCCAGGCATGCCAGGGTCCTTTGATAATACTTACTTGCTTTCCTTTCATGCTGAGAGCTGTGTGAGCTGCAGCTTCTCCAGCTTTCAACCATCTTTTTTCTGTCATCGTATATACAGACGCTCCTCTACTTACAAACTTTCAACTTACGAACTTTCAGACATACGAACGAAGAGGACTGTAAGTCCAGATTGTGTTCCTTGGGCTCCCGTTTCCTGTCCGCAACATCAAGGCTTTTTTTCTGCCCGCCAGTTCCTCCTAGTACGACTTCTGGCTGCTACTCCCTCCGCGCAGCAGCGTAGCGTGCGTACTCCCAGCATCCTAGTTCTTGGTACTTGCGTATACCCTTAAAATGATGTCGAATAACGACTTACGAACATTTCAAGTTACGAATGGCTGTTCGGAACATATCTCGTTCGCAGGTAAAGGAGCATCTGTATATATATTTTGGAAAAACAATGAATACTAGTGTAGGTAGGGGTGTAACAATATACTTAGCTCATGATTTGGTTCTATTCCTGAAAATGGGTCACAATTCAGTACACTTTATATTTTGAACAAAATCTGAAAGAAAACTATGATTATATATATCTTTTCCTTGCTACTACAGTGTGCTTAATAAAAACACAAAGTGCTTAATAAAAGACAAAACACTCCTAATATTTAGACTTAATATACTTTCTTAGCCTAGGAGGTCAGCAGATTTGTAGAAACACAAGCTTGACCACATTTTCCGGTAACAGTTCCAGTCTTCTGGCATCCGCAGTACATCCTGCAGTCGAAAGACGTGTACACTTGGAATGGGGGTTGCTGGAGTTGAAAGATATGTTTTGGCCAGTGGGGAAAGTACTGGATACTTTGAAGCGTTTGCACTTCACCATTTCAGTGGACATATAGTGAGTGTAATAGTCTTCTGTACATTCCATTTTCTTGCTCTACTCCACTCGGGGACTGTGCCACTGAATCAGTGAAATTCAAGGGTATCTTCAAGCGTGGTGAGTTGGATTTGTCTCAGCGGTGGTACTGTACATGGTTCAACATACTCCGTTTGTTAGCCGTAACACGTGTCAAAATGCACGTCAGGTGGTCTTTGTCTTATCAGATTTGTTCCTGCCATTTTCTTTTTTATCAGAACAAAATATTGCCAGCGAGCAGGCTTAAAATATGAGCATCCTTAATTTCAACTTTGCGTGACTCCATTTTTAGTTAATTGTGTGCTTAGCCACAGCCTTAACATTTCAGCTGATTTGTTAATGTATGTTGTGCCTAATGCTGCTAAAACAGCATTTAAGAATTAGGGAGAATGAGTGACTTTCATACAGTATTACATGAAACTGATTTCCTATTATTGCATTATTTCATTATTTCATTTTCATAAGTTATTGCAATCTATTATATGTCTACAATAAATATTTTTGAAATGCAGAATTTTGTGACAAAATATCGTTACACTTCTACCCAAGGTTTACTGTATAAAAGAATAAAAGCAGAGAAATTAAGTGATAATGTTCTTGTTAAGGTCTTGGGAGACTTAACAGTTGAAATGGGAGGCCGTGACGGCACTGTAACAATGTGTGTGTAAATCAGCCTCTAAAGTCGCACTAACTTCAAGGTCATTCCTGTCAGTATGTGACAATAAGTTGCCTGGTCAGTCTCATTGAAGTAATTGCTTTGTATAATTGTGGTGAATGCTGCATAATTGCAGCTGCAGTGTGACAATCAGCATCCAAGAAAGAACAGCGAAAATGGGAGTACGAAGGAGATAAAGTGGCCTGGCGAGAAGGCAGCGGGAGAAAGGATGGAAGGAAAGACGAGGGGAAGGACTGCGGAAGTGTTGAGAATCGATAGCAAGGTCATGTAGAGGAGAGTGACTGCAGAATGAAAGGAATCAGCAAACCCTGATGTAAGGTCACTGTAAACTGTAAAGCATGAAAGGAGTTTGGATTCTGGACACTTGGCTTAGTTGATGGTGAACTATCTACATAAAAGCCTTTTATATATTTTGCTTGAGGCACTTGATGAACAACTTAAGTAGTAGGACATCCTTTAGTGATTTG
The DNA here is from genome assembly GCF_023856365.1 of Brienomyrus brachyistius. Taxonomy (NCBI): domain Eukaryota; kingdom Metazoa; phylum Chordata; class Actinopteri; order Osteoglossiformes; family Mormyridae; genus Brienomyrus; species Brienomyrus brachyistius. Next base: position 15,415,236 of record NC_064537.1, on the reverse strand, counting down.
TGATGTAGAAAAAAGTGTTCGGATAATGCTTGAAATGCCTTTTGTGCTGTGGGTACCAACATTGCGCAGACATCATTATTAACAGCTGTCTTTCAGTTAACTGTTAATCAGTAGGGATATGTGTATCTTCCCTTTGAGATAAGACAAGCATGTCGATACATGGTCTATGATATGATAGGTAAAGAACTTCATATGCTTCAACTCGGCAATGATTTGGTATGATAAGATTCAAAGAAGATGCAATTCAATTAAGCTCTGATTGGATCCAACTGAAATTAATAAGATCTTAAAATGAAAAGATTTTACAGTAGTATGCAGGAATATTGGTGTGACTCTCCAAGTTGTCAACAAATTATAAATGAATTAAATTCAACCTAGTACTTTGAATTTAACTTAGTACAATATTCGTTCATTTTTTGGTGTATTAAACTGTAAATATCAAATTAAAGTGAAATGAAGATTACAGATAAACTGTTAATTTTATAGAAGTACAAATGCTTGTTTTATACCACTGCCATGCAAGTCCATTAATCTGGCCCTTGAGCAGAGAGTCGTTCTACTTTTTATAATGGTAGGTTGTCACCCATATTGCTAGTTTGTGGACAACAATCTCATTAACAAGACCAGAGCAGGTATGCCGCATCACGTCAGCCTGCGCAGGAGACCTGTGTACATCATAATTCTACATGTAATGTCTGAATGCTCATTACCGCATCATAAATATGATGCTGCTAAAGTCCTTTTCTATCACTGCTATTTTAATTTTGCAAAAGTAATTTATTTTGAGCGGTGAGCCTTTCTCTGCCAGGTGATAGTCAGACATACTTCTGTTATCAGCCACCCACTCTGATTTCACCCCCAGTCCCTTCATAACCATTATGTTCTCCCCCGTATTCAGGGTTCGCTGCCTAAGTTTGGAATAATGTGTCACATTCTTCAGTTTTTGACCAATGAAGCGTCTCTGATTTTGTCATAACTGAATTTTTAATTCTGAATGTTTTGTAAACAGTTTTATGCGTAAAATCTTTAGGTTTCTATTTGCCACGGTTACTGCAGTCCTCTAAAGTACAGTGATTTATATAGTTTGTTTTTTGGGATTTTGATAATGAAGTTATAATTACTAATTGCTTAATGTGTGAGTGAGTGAGTGAGTGAGTGAGTGAGTGAGTGAGTGAGTGAGTGAGTGAGTGAGTGAGTGAGTGAGTGAGTGAGTGAGTGAGTGAGTGAGTGAGTGAGTGAGTGAAAATGCACTGTCCTGCATTGGCGGTCCTTGTATGTTGTGCTGCCTTAGGTAGGTCTTCAGTTTTATACTATCACATAAAAACTGTACGAGTATTTCAGCTAAACTGATACACACTAACAGTATAGTGGCATAGAGATGATCTGGCACATTCTCCACATACTAAAATCAAGTCACTTAACAGTTATTGGTGATAATTCCCCTTATTGTTACAGTGATATTATAATACCGTAATATTTAGTTGGTGCATCGGTGCTCTAAATTCTCAAAATGTTGTCATTCTTGTGCAGGTAGGTGACAAAGTAAACTAAGGCCCAGTCAGGGATGCTGTTAATCAAAGTGAAGGCACCCAGCCGGAGATGCAAATTATCTTCCTTTTTGTGAGAGCCACAGTAAAGTAAAACATGAATTCAGTGTCATATACTATGATTTAAACTTCTAAAAGTATGTCACATACAGTATATATAATGTAACAAATATAATTTACTATATGACCTATAATCAGCATTGTAGTCAGTTGTTTTTTGTTTTAAATGGGGACTTTAAAAACTCCTCATTCTCATTAAAGGAATATCGTGCAACATTCATAATGACATAAAGTGATTCCTGATAAACTAGCTGTAGACATGACCTGCATTATGGCGTTGGATGCATACGATAGAGAAGTCATACGATTATGTTGTGCACTTCCACCAGGGGGCGCTGTCATCAGCTTTGGTGAAGGGAGTGACACAGTACATTTGCTACCGCTGCCAGTATGGATACCTGACCGACCTTTCGATGAGCATAATGTAGATAGATCTTCCCAGTGGTTTCATTTTGCGACACTTTTCCAACTGCATTTTTTGCCTCGATTAGTTGAATCTTGTTGAAAACTTGTCCTTGTGAATGTACACTTTGCACTCTGTCCAGTGTATCTGGATGCATTTCAGGTAACTAAACATTTGGGTAAAGGACTGCATTTAAATATCATTGTGTCCCCCCCCCTTTGATGTCTTATGATGCGTGATATTTTTATATATTGCAGATATGGACCTAATGCAACTTAATTGGTTTTGTTCTAGAATGTATTCTTTCAGGACGTACAGTATAGTTATATAAACGCTTGCTATTCAAATTCTAACATTTCATTGGGCAATACTGTCTCAAGGCTTTTCACTTTAATTGTTGAGAACTTCTGTTCTGGTTCATTAATCATAGTCCCATGTCCAGTGAATATGAATAACATGCTTAAAAGCATGTATACAAAAAGGTAAATATTCATAGCCAAGGGCAAGTTTGTTTCTTTGGGGAACTAAAGTGGATGTTTGGTGTGTATAGACTTAGTTGGAAGAGGGTGCAAATGTGGCACAGCGTAATGTACAGAATCAGTTTTGAATTAGAAACGTTATTTTGTATGGCTCTCCGCTCACTTATGTTTGTGTTCATGCTGTTTGCTTCTCTTTCATGTCGGGATAATTGTGCCAGTATTGAAGTGCCACATGTAAATGGCATGACAGTCATTGTTTCAGGATAGCTCACAACATGACTTTGGCCAACAGAATGTTTGCGGTCAGTATTGTTTATTCTTTACACAGCGAAACATAGTGCTCTGCACATCAGTGCCCTTTCTCTGTAAGTGCTTATTCAGTCAGACGGGCATGTTTATTTAAACGCCAAAGATACAAATACGAGGTGGTTTTAAATATGTGTCATCTCTGCATCTAAAGGTCGAGCCACTCATTTGATCAGTCACTTTTCCCTAGTCCCACATTTTTTGCTGCATCCTCGACTGTCGGTCTCCTTTGGTCATTCATTTTCTGTTCTCTTCACAGGTCGCGTGTCCTTCTTTTCTTCTGGGTCAGAAAACCTCCACCGAGTAGAAAAGGTTGAATGGGGGACACGCTTTGCAATCACCGTCTCTTTCACATGTAATCCTGCCCATGCAATTAATGACCCAACCTTGCCATAGGCGGTTTCTTGGTCGTTCCACCCTCTACTGGCCTGGAGGACTCCTGGAAGACAGATAAAGACTAGTGTGGAGAGGAGAGAAAGAACCCAGGGCAATAGCAATGTATTTATTTTTGGAACAAATATAAGATTCTCTTTTGGTTTATATACCTTCATTTTCCAGAAAAATAACAGTGACGCCTAAGAGTGTTAGATCTTCTGTAGTTTGCCATTATGTTCCCCTTGAGAAACATTAGTTTTTGTTTAAATACAGGTCATGTTTTTTGTAATTTTTGTGCTGGTTCAGATCATTTTTACTTTTTTTTTTTTTTTTTTAATAAAATAAAATTTCCCTTATTCAGTATTTGTGTACTCTTACTTTACTAGCTTTGTTGTTTTTAAAGTGGTGGTCATCTTCACATTTTTAAAAGAAAAAAGTATAAAAGAACGAAACATGAAAAGGTACACAGGCATTCAAGTTAATTTGGAGGCAGTAGAGAGCTCTGTAGGGGCGAGACCCTCAATTGCTACAGCAATCAGCTCAGCCACGCAACAGCGAAATGGTGAGTCTACATGCAAGTAAAAAAAAAAATCCCCTTTACTCTGCTTTCATACAATTGACGAGTGAGAGCTTTGAACTTTTTCGATCTAATTGGAGATATTTTCAAACTTGATTTCCAAAGTGTCTGGGCTTTAGTTTGTGCTAGAGGTGCAGCTGTCTGCGTTTTTGACTTTACCTTGTACCCTAACGAGGCCGTTCTATGGAAAGTAGCTGCAATGATCTCGCTCCACACTGATATCTTTTCAGCTAGGGCAGCATACTTCACTGAAGATGAATTATTGTAGATTAAATTATTTAAATTCCTTTCCCAGACTGATTGGTTACCAATACAATATTAAATAGAGGAGATATAATGGAATTATCATGGAACTAGTATTATAGAAGCACATGTATCTATAAGCTCGAATTTAAGTTTTCTTGAAGACTTGTCCAGGTGTTAAGCCATGTGTACGTGTTACAGATTCATGTGGCTGGTTTCTCCAGGTGAATGGAAGGTTACAGCTGCAGGATGTCAGTCAAACACCAGGCATGAAAGAGCATCACTGTCTTTCTGTGCTTCTCCCGCCTTGAGAATTCTTCCTGTTATCTCAAAAGGAAATCCAGGAAAGTTATCGACCTGATTGGACATCGTCTTCCTTCCACAGCCACAATGAATTATTGAATTGCTGACTTCTCACTGTATGAGGGACTTAAAAACCGGGGTCTTTATGTTTTTGTTTGACTAAAGGAAAATCGTGATCAGTGAACGAAATAGGAAGACCTGAAGGTGTCCAAACCCCAGGGGATTCCTAATGATCCCATGCCTCATAATGACATTAACTTTAATAACTTGTAATATGCCTAATTCTTCAACAGGAAGTTTTCCTGTTGCAAGGTGACATCTGCCTACCATTCATGAATATGCAGACACAGCTGTCCAAGGGACACTGCCGCACATGACAGAATGCCGCTTCCGTGGGACCCTCAGAGCCAACTCGAGCCCCCGAGAATCGTCAAGGAGCCTTGGGAAGTGGCCAGGGCTGTCACCTGATAATCAAATGATTAGGGTTGGATTCCCAGTTCCCAGCATTGGGAATGGGGTTGAGAGCCAGTGTAGGGGGCAGAGACAGATTCTTCACCCCGTAAACAGCTATCGAAGCCGCTACTTTGCAATGATAACCCTTTTTATTATTTGCGAGTATGACAGCAGTGCAAATATCACATTAGTTCCAATGGCTTAGTGGGTGTCCCTTATCAAGAGAAGGGTTAGAAAGCGATGCCGGTGTCCTGACGTTCAGTCAGGTGTCAGCAGTCACTGTCCAACCTACAGGGCCTTGGTAGAGCCCTGTATTATGTTCCAGAGACATAATGAGATACTAAAACGAAATGAAGTTCAGCAAGAGCTGAAATGAGACCAGGTGAAGGAGACGCAAAGCGAGGCTGAACCTGCAGGCTGGTCCCAGGGTGAGGATGCGGCTCTCGTGCCGTGTTTGTCTCACCGTAATTAAAGGTGCTGCCACTAACAGCTTTGCAGATTTAGCCATTTCACATGCAAGAAAACCAGATTGCCGATGGGGGGGTGGGATGCATGCAACGCCAAATGGGATTTTTCAGGAAATTAAAAGGGAAGAAAGACATGTCCCAATTTAAATTGCTTAAATTCCATGTAGATGGAAATGCCACCTACACCAGAAAGGATTACCAGTATATTAATACCAGTTTGGGGGGGAGCATATGTTTTATGTATAAATTATGTGAAATGAATTATTCACAGTTTAATGTCACACAGTACACACTATGAATCATAGGTCAGATACTGTAGCTTCTGCCTTTGTTTATTTGCAGCCCTGTCTCTTGTTGTTATTAATAAACCATGGGGCTGATGTCAGCTCAAAGCCGCTTCTGTGCTGTACTGAGGTTCGAATATCCGCACGGTTTACCTATTTCCTGAGCACCGCAAACCTCTGCGTAGGGAATTTTTTCTTTCTGCCACTGTTTTAACTGAGAAACAAAAACCTAGTCAAACGAACAAAAAAAAAATTTTTTATACGAAATCATCTCAAATGCTCATAAGCTGTTGAAATAATGTATGACGCTTCATTCATCATTAATCTGCTTGCACATGATACGCACAACCTGGAACTGCACTGTACCAGTTCCCTTAGGCACACCGCATAGGTTTGTTTTGGCTGGTTAATCTTGTCATGAAGATCTGTGGAAAATCCTGCGATTTTAAAGGCAAGGTGATGTTTATCTGCAGCAGTGTGCAGTTCATTCTTGGTCATTCATTGTCACACCTTAGCATTTTTTACCTTCATGCCTGGTCTTGACCATAATTGGGGGAGAAAGGCCTTATCCTATGGGGATTATAGAATATGCCCTCCAACATTTGTTTGCTTGTTGGGCTTGTTGTAACATGTGGGGTAGGTGCAGATATTTCAGGGATGGGGCAAGACTGGCAGGCAAGCACCTCAACTTTAATCATTTTGTAAAGTGTGTGAAGTTTGATCTCTGTGAAAGAGAGAGAGAGAGAGAGAGCAACAGACTGGGAGCAACAGTCCAGCTCTCAGGAGTCTGCAGTTTGTTTATTTCTGGTTAGAGATCAAAATAATTTTGCATGATGTTCACTTGTTATACCCCAAGGGAGTCGATAAATGTACCATTTCCATCCTCCAAGTCTCCGTGTCCGGGGGGTCTGTTTTCTGATGGCTATTTTTTAACACTTCACGATTTGACTTTTAGAAAATGATTTTGAAAAAAAAAGTGTATATTATAATGTGACAATCTCTTTAATCTCTTTAATGTGACACAGCATAACATCAAAACAACGCTGCTGAAAGTAAATAATAACTTAAAATTAATCCGTCTCTGTCAGAGGCGTGAACGCCTGTATCAGGGATGTTTATAAACATGCATTATGTTCCTGGTCCATTACTAAGAGACACTATTAATTACCAGCACTGGTAATTATCAGTAATTTTGTAGTATGCTGAATAGCTTGGCCTACTTTGATTTAGACAGTCTGGTCGATTATATGGATCGTAACCCTTATATTAATGAAGCCTCATCTCATTTCAAAATGTGTGCCTGCATGACACCAAAATGCAAATGAATGACCAGTAGTGAGCATACCATCACATAGCCGCTATTTATTTATGGAATAAATAGCGGGGGTCCAACTGGGGGTCCACACACTTTTCGCAAAACTTGATAAAACGCAGATATCGACACTATCAGCAGTTTATGTGATAGTCATTTAGTCCCTGATACCGTCCCTGGAGCGAAATATATTCAAGCTTTAAAAAAGCCTCATGGCTGTTGTCTCGTCAAGCTCACTGCGCGAGGACGTCCACATCGACACGGACGCAGAGACGGAGACCGAGACGGAGACCGAGATAGATCCGAGGCGGGAACTAAACCCACCCACTATAAAACTGAAAAAAATCATTTTAACAGAGATGTGTTTTATTTATTAATTTTTTTTGGGGGGGGGGGGACCTTCTCAGCAGAAACAGTAATTTACTCGCTACATCCCAAATAAGCTTTACATGTCCAGGTGAAACTCACAAACCAAAATGAAAATGTTATTGTTCAGAAAACAAATACTATATTATCAATATTCTATATTATTATTAATAAAATAATTTGAATGACTACAACAACAACAACAACAACAACAACAACAACAATAATAATATTATTAATAATAATAATAATAATAATAATAATAATAATAAGGGATAATAATTTGGATTGATTTATTTAGCATATATTTTGACCCAATGAAATATACTCATCATATTTAAACACGGGGCGGCATGGTGCAGTGGTTAGCACTGTTGCCACGCACCATTGGGACCCAGCTTCGACTCTCTGCTTGGGTCACATGGTGAGGCTGATTGATGTGTGAGTGTGCCCTGCGGTGGGCTGGCCCCCCATCCTGGGTTATTCCCTGCCTCGTGCCCATTGCTTCTGGGATGGGCTCCGGACCCCCCCGCGAAGGCTAAGCTGTTTGGAAAATGGATGGATGGATAATAATAACTAACACATAATAATGATAATTAGCACTTACGGTTTAGGCTGCCCATTCAGTTTTAGGGCAGAAAAATAATAATAATCCTAAGAAAAAAAATAAGATTCTATAACACTTCGTGCTTTGGACCCTTAATAATAAAAGACCAACTGTGATACAATCCCTGCTGGTATTAATAAGTTACACTGTTACGGCTGATGCTCCTTCAATTTGGAACCACGATTTCCCCAGTGTCGTGCCACAAGTGAATTACAGATAGCAGATACACCTAGTACCGTTTTTGGTGCCAGTAAGTATTAATTAAGAAAACCCAGAAAAATAGATCAGGTGGAGCGATCAGCAGCGTTACAGCAAATGTGTTCTGTCTGATCCAGCATCCCCACGGACACGTCAGGAAGCAGAAGCCGCGAATGCCTCCGATATGGGTGTTTTTTCCATTAACACGTTTTCATTAGTTGCAGATTCGTGGGTGCTGAACATTTGAAAAACCCGAGAAGTGGTTTTGACACTAAAGCATAGATTTGTACCTTCTTTTCTGGCCCCTTTCCGGCAAGATCCGGAGTCTGGAGATGAAAAGATTTTCTCTAAAAGTAAAGGCTTTCTCTCCGTGTGTATTAAAAAATCTAGTCATTATACGTTTTTACTACTTTATGCTGTTAGGTATGTGAGTAATGGCTTAGTAGTCTTTTCATTCAGCTTTGTGAAATAGCGTTTTCATTCAGTTTTGCCAGAAAATGTGTATAAATAATCAGAGCGATACTGTACATAGTTATTTGTCTGTCGTTTATTGTGCATTTTTCTAATTATCCAGTGCTCGTTATCAGTCACGCAGTTTCACCTTACAGCTCCGCAGAAAATTCTGTGATACAGACTCCGTGTATGAGATATTTAATGCACGTTTTCAAATCAAGCACGAGACAAATTTGTATGTGTGAGTCGAAATTGTGACAATCAGTACAGACTAATTAATTGATTTATGACTTTGTCTCCCTCTCCGTATTAAATACATCAAATACATCCTTTTCAGCTGTTTTTCCATTACTATGAATTTACAACTGAATTCCTGCAGTGGAAAGATTCATTGAAATACCGCCGTGGAAAATTAAGAGACCACAGCAAAATTTTTAGTTTTACTCATTTATCAATTTATGGGTTTGCTTCCGTGTAAAATGTACATTTTTTTGTAAACTCCAGCCTGGTTCTTCCCTGCTTCTCATTAATGAAGGGCTTCTTCCTTGCCTTATGGCACTTCAGTCCTGCTTCCAGGAGCCTGACACAAACTGTCCTAGAAGTGCACTTCACACCTGCACTTAATGTTTCCCATTCCTTTTGAAGGTCATCCTCCGATTCATGAGACATGTCAGAGAAGTTAATGGTCATCAGTCATTAGAAAGTCACTTCTGCCCTCTACCTCGCTGGTTTCTGATCATTCCCAGTGTCTCCAGCTTCACCTCATTCCTGTGTACTGCTGTCTTAGAAAATTTGAGCCTGAAAGCAACCTGCTGCTCAGAGCAGCCTTCTGCCAGCAGAACCAGGATTAAACCAGGATTTAAAAATGCGGATTTGTTTAAAAATATACAGTGGTCTCAATTTTTTTCCAAGGCTGTATGTCTTAATGGATTGAATGTGTATTTTTTGTTTTGCTGGATAAACTCTGAAATGCAACACATTTTAACTCCCAGGGATACAGCCTATTGCAGCATCTCCCATAATTACTTCTTAGCGTTCCACCTGAGGCCTGAAGAGTGCTCTCAGCGTGTGAGGACCTTTGGCCACCCATTACTGACCATTTGCTGCCAGTCACTCACGTCCATCTGGTAACAGAGATATGGCCACAGAATTGTATTTATCATCTAATGGGTGGCTTAACGCTGTTGACATTTCATTTTATTAAGCCATTTTAAACTGCCCCATTTCATTTTTCACCTGTGTGCCCATCGATTGGCACGCATGCGCCTGGTAGTTCGTTGTTGAAATCAAGCTACCCAAACACGCAGGATCTCCATGGTCCTTGATGCGGCATCGTGGCCCAACCTGAAAGCTTCCTTCCTGGCATCGGTGTGACACTTCTCCCTAAATGGCGCCGCAGTCATGCGTGTTGGTACGGTGACATTCGCTTTTGAGGCAGAAACAAACGACGCACGGAAGATATGGATCGATTGCAAAGCGGGAAATTGGAAAAAGAGTGAATCTGGGAAGGAAAGAAGTCAGTCACTGCATGAGTTACCGTATTAATATATATTACAGGTATCTTCATGCTGCCCAAGAATGTAATTGTAACAATGTAATTGTTCAGAAAATGGTACTTTGTATATGTTTCATTTACATTTTACACTAACAGCTGTTTTTTTTTTTTATTTCACGATTAAGTATTTGAACGACAGCCATAGCAATCGATTTTGGATGCGGCTTCTGTTTTGTAGAACCTGTGCAACTTCTGTCTAATTTCAGTCATGCAAGCGAGGTCATTGGGTTTCAAATATTACTGTAATTTGTTTTCCATCTAAAAACACCCATCCATTTAAGTTGTAAGGTGCCTGGAGGTTATTCTAGGAAACATAGGCCACAAGACAGGGGGCACCCTAGACAGGATGTCATTGGAAGTTCATTACACATTCACATTCACTATAGGCAATTTAAAAATAACCAATTGCCTAACGGCATGTTTTTGGAGTGCAGAAGGAGAATGGAGACCCCTCCCCCCCCAGGAAAACTCCAGACACAGTCACATGCCCCTGGGTTTCATTCTAACATCTGCCTTATTTATTATATCAAACGTCATTCCCTTACATTTCTGAAAAGGACAATGACACAGTTATAAGGCCGGCATTATTCTTTTTTAAAATTTGATTTAAATCCAGTTTTAAAGAGCATAACAGCGTTCCAACTTATTACCAAACAAAACATGCTTCCTGACCACTGGGTAATGAATTAACGAAGTGACTCATTGTTTTAATTAAGCTGAATGTCCTTTTTTTTTGGAACACGCTGAACCGAACCAAATTAAGAAAACATCCTCTTTTCCATTAACTCCAGCAAAACAGTGAGCTCTCCCACATAGGCTGCAGCATGCAGATATCAATGGGCTTTATAATAAGTATTTTGTTGTTCGTCGTCAGTAGGGAACAGAGACGATAAATGCCTTTCTTTGCGCATTGTGAATATCTCAGTTATTCGAAAACTCGAAAATATTTCTTACACTCATCGGATGTTCAGCCTAGCTGTACTTACGCCTAATCGACCCCTTGACAACCATACGCTTGTAATTTGCGATTTGCCTCACTTGTACATCACTTTGGACAAAAAGCCTCCACTAAATAAACGTAAATGTAGAAGCACATGCCCTGTGATGGACTGGCATCCCTTTCAGGGTGTCCCCCCGCTTTGTGCCCGGTGCTGACTGGGATAGGCTCCATGCTTCCCGTGACCCCTAACCGGTTAAGTGGTTATGGATGGATGGAAAGCACATTTTCTGGGGTTTCATTCAAGGAGAGCAGAACTTTAACTTACATGGCTGCCATACTCTGCTGTCAGGTAAGAGTCAGATGCCTGTAATAACTATTTAAAAAAATGTATTTCCTGGTAAGTGTTGTATAATATATATGTGAATTACAGTAAGCGCTCATTCATACTGTATGTTAAATGTAACACGTGGTGTACAGACAGAACATAGGCCTAGTACTTTTCGGATTAGCTTCCTTGTTCTTTGGTTCCTTCCTCTATAAAAAGCACAACTGAATCCAAATATTATTGTATTTTCCAAAGCGTGTTATATTGCCTCAGAACTCATACGTGTCTCGAGTAAAGAGGAAAAGGCTTATTTTATACAATATTTCCTTAATGTCCTAACTGCATTCCCCTGACTGTCAGGTCAGAGAGTGACTGGACCCGACTGTAATATAACTTCGTTTTAGGAGGAACTCTTTCAATTACACAACAGCGAAGTTATAATGTTTGGTGCAATTTCCCCAAAATCCCTATAAGCCAGGAGCAACGATAACAAATAAGGGAAAAGTAAACATACTGAACCCATTATGAGCCCTAAGCCTATCTGCCGTACAGCGGGCTTCTGAAATATCTCATCAGAACTCCCATTTAGCCACCCTTATGACTGCAAGTTTGGCAAACCAGCCACTATGCATGACAGGCGCAACATTAACCGGCGCCAGCAGTGCAGTGTGTCAGCATCACGCACGTCAGGAGAGGAAAGCAAAAAGAAACAGCTCCTCACAGTCCCTGCAGCCACTCTTTCAGGGATACAATAAATCAATCAAAAATGCCAGAGCACCGGTATGCTGTGCTTAGCGGTGGATTCATTATCCGCCAGACATTCACAGGAATTCCCCTGTATTAAAAACACGACAAAAAAAAAAGCAAACCCAGCATTCAGAATTTCCGACATTGCAAACACACCTCGGTTATTCAATCACTACCTTTAATAAATTGTGAAAATGCGAAATAAACCAGCTACTGTTGTGCATTCATGTACTGAAGACATAAAACCCTCTGAATCTCCATTCCAATGTGTGGCACATGTACGCAAAATCACCAGTGCATACAGAGCCTAGTTGTGAAACCTGTAAATAATGAAATAAGCCAACATGACCATTATTTTTATCTGCAGGTGGAACACAGGGCATCCTAATGTTCTAAAGCCACAGAACCATGTGACCACATTTCAACTTGTGCTTGAAGAACATGACCGGACCTACACATTTGCAGCTTGGCACTTGTAAAGCCTGTACACAGTTTGTGTACAAATTAACCTGCATGCCCCCAAATCCATTTTTTTTATATCCAGGTGGACTATAGAACGTCCTAATACTCCAAAGGCAAAGAACCCAGCAATTAACTTTCACGTAGTAGTCGAAGAACATGTCTAAACTTATACCTATCATGCGCTTTGGTACTTGAGAAACCTGTTCACAATTTTTGTACCTAGTAAGAATTTAAACCTCCAGACTTTTAGTTGCTTTCTTTTGCCTCAGTGTTACACATGACTTTTATAAAGCCAGATAATTAACAGTATCCTCATAACAGATAGCGGGAGTCTCACAACCAATTCATTTCCACTGTGTGAAAGTGATTAGTTGTCATTGTTGACACTCCACAGCACAACAACAAAATGCGTCCTTGCAATTTAACATACATGTGACATAGCAGGGGGCAGCTAATGCAGTGCCTGAGGAGCTGTACCTTGCTGGGAATACCTCAGTGGTACTTTACCAGTCAGGGATTTGAACCAGCAAGGGCACTTCCCTAACCATCAGATTCAACACTTTGAATTTGCTTTTATATAACGTTCATATAACGTTATTTCATGTCACCATATGCAGTGTACTGAAAAAAACTGTTGTGATAATAAAGCCATACTTGACTTACTGGCTTCGTCATGTGCGGAGTACCTTGAATGACATTGCACCAAGATGGCGGAGTGAGGTGACTGCACAATAAATAAACCATACTATAAATCAAGACTTCAAGCATACACTTCCTGGCAGATAAATCATCATTATGATCAGCAACTCGGTGGTCAAAGTTTTTCCTACGAAATACTAAATCAAGAGAGCAGAAAAGATGAAAAAGGAGGGAATTTTATTTTACTTTAACTAGGGGATAATTTCTGATCATCAGGGTGTGTTACATTTTGATAGCCTGACTGGAGAGCCTGATCGTCCTGGGACATCAGGCTAGCTATGGATGTGATGCCAGTTCATTACATGGCACCGGCATAATCACACACCCTAAGGGTACAGTTTTGATGCTGATTCATGACTAATAATCTGACTAGGCTCAGACAATTTCTGTCTGATAATAATTTAAACTTTGATTTTTTCAGATCTTTTTAGGTCTGAAGGTACATCATCATCATGAAGGCGTACTTCACATCGGTCGCATGTGCCCTCTTGTCTGGCACCGAACTCTGCATGACGCCTGGGGAGATCATTGCTGACCACCAAAATGCTAACTTTGCTATTATTGACCATACACTTCATGCTCAATTTAAACCAGCAATTCTGAACTTTGGCTCAGAGGAAAGGTTTTCCCTCCGTCCTTTCAAACAAAGTTAAAGAAAACATAATTTAGAGTTCAAGATACAAAAATAAAATACATTATCACTTATCTAAAAACATTATTTTCAATACCTTCGCTTAAACTAAATGTTATTTACGCATGATATGCATTGAACATTAAATTCTATTTTTCGTGTGTATTCTGTAGCTGTTACTTAAAATGACATACTGTATGAAGCCTGTCAAAATGAACATAATATCTTTATCTTAATCTGCAATTTGCCTTTACATATTGATGTATAATTAAAAATACAAATATATAAAAATAGTACTTATAATACTCTTTTTTCTTATAATACACTATAAGGTACCCTTGAGTCTTGACAAATTGTCACTAAGGCTGTGTTCGAAATCATCAGCTGCACCTCGTAGGACGCGGCCTACGAAGGTAGACCTACGGTACTTTTTGTAGGTTGTGTTTTTCGGAGGTCAAACAGAAAATGTCGTCAAATGGGACCATCTGTCCTACGGATAATTTCCTATTTGCGTCACCAGCAGTTCCCGCCTTTACCCTTCAGTCACAAAGCGTCATACCAATCGCCTAGCCGGGACACATCCGCTTTACCTCTGCACAATGAATCCTGGGATATGCTGTGCTACAAATAATCCATTGGGTGGATTCTTTGTGACCACATTTGAAGGAGCCTTTCAAATGGGACGACATTGTTGCACTACTGTGACCCATTCAGTCTTTGAATGTAGCCTTAGAAGGATGCAGCCCCTGAATTGTTATGTAGGCTTTATAAGACTTTGAAATGTATTAATATCTGGCCAGTCATCTTCCACCTGCTTATTCTGGTGAGGGTTGTTTGCGAATATATTTCCAGTTTAGTTTTTTTGTATTTCCTCGCATGACCTGGATTTCCTAGTAAATACAGGCATAGGAAGCCTTCAAATCTCTTTCTAACTATCAAAATAAACAGAAAAACTGCTTGAATATTATCACGCCTCTTCCAAGCATTATGGCGTTTAACAATGCACAGGATATTTTCACAATATGCCAAAAATAAGTCAACTCCAATCTGATTAAGTAAAAGTTCAGGCTTGATTTGTCTACTTCAATCTATATCTAGATTTCACGATTATATGCTCTGCATGGAATTTGAGTAGGTATGGCTGTGGTACGCATACTTGTACATTGTGGCTTCTTGACCAGTGCAGAGATTCGTCATAGAGGACAAGATGCTCTGGTACACCCATTTCCCTAAGGACATCCCATAGTTTTACATGATCAAAACAACTGAGGGCTCTGTTGCAATCAGTAAGACACACATTGACCTCTTTCTGGTATTTCATGGTTTTTTCAATTATTCATCATCTGTTGGCAATAATGCCTGTTATTCCTCAGCCTTTCTTGAATCCAGCATCTATATCAGTCAATTCTCTTCTTGGTTGAGCTATGATATGTGCTGAATGATCTTATAATAATCTTGCTGACATGTGATATGAGGGAAACTGAATGATGGTCTTTAAAACAATCACTTTTGTAGGCTATTGAGTCCATTTCCAGATTTGTTGGCATAACTGGGTCAGTGCCTTGATTGATTTTTCAGCTGCTTCTGATATTTCTACAGGGGTTCCATCTACCCCATGGCTTTCATTGAGTTCTTGGTGACGACTGTCATGTAGGTCCATCTCAAAGCGGTTTTCGATGTTTCCCTTGAAAGCGATGGGTATTTTCTTAAGTCATTTCTTGAAAGTTGAACGGCCCTTGTTGTTGCCTTGAGTATTACTTTAAATATATAAATTATAAATTATCCATTTTGTATGTCCCTATAAATAAATGACCGAACAAATAAATTATCTGGTTCATTTGTGATCCTGTTCAAATCAATAGTTAATTAGCCTCATTGAATGTAATGCAATTCAGCTGAACAATTAAATATAGGGTGTTTTATCGAAAACCAGGACCAAAGGGCTGGTGTAAATAAAACAAGTGGGGCTTTCCTGAACAACACAAAAGAAAGGAAACAAACAGGACTGCGAGGGCCAGAATGGGAAGACTAATACAGGAAGGGCACAGGCAACACGAGGGACTGATACGATTCAGGTGTTGACGTTTACCGTATTAGGGTCTGGGATTACGAACAGGACACAGCTGTGAAGAAAACAGAGGGGTTCTGGAGGACCAGCAGCGACCCGTGCTAGTCATACTGGGGGGGTGGGACCGGATGGGTCATGACACATGGTGTAGGCACTATCCAGTAATAATTAAATCATTTATCACACGCAATTACTGTGCAGGCGAGTGTGACTCTGGTTTGTTCCCTACACAAGGATAGGATATAGTATGAACTTGACATGGCTGCCCCCATCTCGATAAGGAAAGAAATGAGGCCAAGAGGGCCATCTCTCCTAGGGAGGGAGTGAGGCAGAGGTAGGACATGAGGATGGTATGTTTTGTGCCTATATATATATATATATATATATATATATATATATATATATATATATATATATATATATATATATATACACACACACACACACACAGTCCGAAAACATGCTGAGGCTAACTGGAGTTGCTAAATTGCCCGTAGGTGTGAATGTGTGCGTGAATGGTGTGTGAGTGTGCCCTGTGATGGGCTGGCCCCCCATCCTGGGTTGTTCCCCCTGCCTCGTGCCCATTGCTTCCGGGATAGGCTCCGGACCGCCCGCGACCCAGTAGGATAAGCGGTTTGGAAAATGGATGGATGGATATATATATATATATATATATATATATATATATGGTATGTTTTGTCTCATATTTCCTGCCTATTAAAGATCTCTCATATTACAATTTTCTTTAAACTGTATGTTATTAAGAGCTACAATGAAATACATTATTTTAAAATAATGAGAAAAAAAATCGGTTCTCCTGGGTTTGTACATGCACCTCTCCAGAAAGTTTGTCCAAATTCAAGCCTTAATCAAACATAAATAAAAGAACGAGACTCAACATGACACTAGTTTTCAATACATCATGTAAAAGATAAGAACAGGTTTTAATAAAAACTGAGTTTAGGATTAAAAATATGTTCGAAATCCCATAGAAAGGTCTAACCTACTTTCATTAAAATATAAACATTAAGGTTACTAAATGTACCCCCTGGAATCAAAAGATTTTATCTTATCTTTAATCACTGTTCACTTGAGCAACAAGGAAACATATTATTTTTTAACTAAACTGAAAATATTAAGTACTTACAGTACAGAAGGATGATACATACTAGGTAAATATTTGCATTTCATTAATTACAATAAAGTATAACTGAGGATATTTAATTAATGGCACAGCTGGAGACCACAGACAAACACACCATGTGCACTTCGGATCGAAGCACATCTGATGTTTAGAATATAGAATAGAATAGAATAGAATAGAATAGAATAGAATATATCTTCATTGTCATTGTCATTGTAGATACAACGAAATTTGAATGCCCAACTTCCAGTGCAACTGTTGCAATTACAGAACCAGTTTTATTGTAGTACAGTTTTGTTGCATACAGACCTGCATATGTACGAAGGAAACACCCTACATGGCACAATATTATACTATTTTATATTCCGAATTAATTAGTATAACATAATTTCTCAGTTTAATTCAATTCACCTTTCTTATTCAGCACGTTTACTGAGGAAGCTGGCAACACCATTGACAGCGTAAACCAATGAACGAGACAAGAATTGCGATATAAAAATGTATTCTGTGAATTAAGCACAACACTGATGTCAATTATATACATGCATTTTCGGGCGCGCACACATATGCACGCACACACACACACACACACGCACACACACACACACTTATTCACAGTTCCTGTTTTCTCCCGCACTATAGGCAGTGACTCAGTGACTTAAAACTATTTCGTGGTGTTAAATCGCAAAAAAAGCAATATTGTGAATCTTAGGTGTATTAAAGTTTACGCTGAAGTTTCAGCACATTTATATTCGACAAAAGTTCACAATATTAGTTTACAGAATTAGTTCTTCGTACCTCTGGTATTCTAGAAATCAGTACTGAATCGTATTTTTTACATCAAAAAGAAAACAATGTCATACTGATAATTAAGACGGAGAACTTACCTAACAGGATTTTTCAGTGGACAGATCACAGGTATTCCTTAAGTGGGGCCATGACCAGCGTCTCGGAGTTGAATTCAAATTGATTGCTGGAAGATGCACATTTTCCCCACGAGTACAAACTCGGGGGACGGTTCCTGAATGAAGACGTGTATCGGTAAAACGTCCGGTGACGATTCTTTAGATACTCCCGGTAGTTCTTAGTGAGCAGTGTATAGAGGAAGGGGTTGATGCAGCTGTTGCTATAAGTCAGACAGGCCACCAAG
The DNA here is from genome assembly GCF_023856365.1 of Brienomyrus brachyistius. Taxonomy (NCBI): domain Eukaryota; kingdom Metazoa; phylum Chordata; class Actinopteri; order Osteoglossiformes; family Mormyridae; genus Brienomyrus; species Brienomyrus brachyistius. Next base: position 15,397,082 of record NC_064537.1, on the reverse strand, counting down.
TAATTAATGCAGGTGTGAGTGTGAGAAGCCAGTCTTAGGGGTTTGTGGTATAAAGGTAAAAGCTGCCAAATCCAAAATGGTAAGAAACATGCCCAGAAGACCAGCACTATTGTAAAGATCATAATAAGGACTTTCTGCTTTGGAGAACGTTTATTCCCCTTACTGACAGAGTTCCTCTGTGACTCTACGTAAGTGCGGGCTAATCTGGTGTAAAGATACCCGATGATTATTCCAGGTGCCATGATACTGGTGCTGAAAAGGATAGTCAGGTAGATCTTGTACGCTTCTGGGCCCCACGTGGGCGCACACATCCGCTTCACTCCACCTGGCGCATGTTTGGTGGTCTGGTTGACCATGATCATCATGGGGAACGTAAGAATTAAAGACAAAATCCACACGCCACTTGCTATAGCTTTCCGGTAGCTCTTGGAGCGCTTGACGGTATCCAGGGGTTTGGTCACGGCCAGGTAGCGCTCGGTGCACATGACAGTTAGTGTGAAGATGCTCGCATGCATGGTTAGGAGGTCAAGACTCAGCAGAATGCGGCAGCCCACATCTCCGAAGTACCAGTCCTTGAGGAAGTAGGTGCATACCACAAAGGGGATTGTGGAAAGATAAAGCAGGTCTGCCAGTGCCAGGTTAATGATAGAAATGTACATGGGAGTCGCGAAGCGGATAGAATGACACATCACCATAAGTGTGTATACGTTCCCCGACACTCCGACAATATACACCAGCGACAGCAAAGTCCCGAAAGTGGAGGTGATGACCAGTTCGTCCATGGAACCGGCGCCGATGTTGGGAGGAGGGCTGATGCTAAAGTTCCCAGACTTGCTGTAATTCATTGTTCTGTTGTATTTATTTAGCGCCTCTATATTTGCGCGGCTTGTTTGCACGGTCGCGATGCGCTGGACACGCAACAGCAAGCCGTGTTAAAGCAGTATACACCTGATTATCCTGATCGCGCCGCGCGTTCCGCAGCACCTGACGTCACCCACAGAACTCTTCATCACTTGCTTCACGTACAGAAATATCAGTTTCAGGATAAATATCTGCACATTTCCCCCCCATAAAGTACTTACTGAATCTTGACGCTTCCGCTCCTTATATCGTCACGTGTGCAGGCAAACAAAAAAATATAGCTGTCAAACGAAGTGATCGGTGTGCGAGTGTGTTGATATATGACTGCATCGGGGGGAGAAGACACAGAGTGAACAAAAGAGAGAGAGGATTTTAAGGGAGACGACCGGGAAAATGTGTGCGTTTTCTCTGAAATTCATCAAAAGATAAATTCGTTCACATCCATTATAACTGTATATAGCCTTAAAAATACATGCATTTTTAACGGGCTTACTGGGTAGCATGCTCTGTAGCTCTGCTTCGAAGAATGCAGCACAACTTAACTTTCAATTGTCATTTACTGATAATTTCACAGTGAATTGTGGATTTCTTCCTGTGTGGAGCGATGTATTCCCCAGCGAGTTTTATATAGTTTGGTCACCGAGAATGTCAGTTTTGCCTGAAATCATATAGCATAAAGGTAAATGCATCTTTCATTATATAAAAAAAATTACAGCCTTGTCCATAATAATACATATATAGGTTTCACAAACAAACGTCACAGCTCTTCGCAATCTTTTGCGGTCAAGTTTACCTCGGCGTGGGATTTACACGTTATCCACATAGGCTACCGTCGCTCAAAACGTTTTCAAAACGACTAAACAGCCGAACGTTTGCTACATTGTCATAATTTTTATAAAAATAAATTAACGGAACAACCCGTTTCACATCTATTTGTATTTTGCTTTGCCTGCGTCAATAGTAGTAATTAACATTCGCACTGTAATAGTGCTTAACGGCAAACGCTATCTGAACGTCATTGACAACTGTCAATACACCAGTTAATATAAAATACTTATTTCATTAAATAGCTTTTATTTTAATGTTAGTTTAATGTTTTGGTTTTGCAAGAGCAATAAAATAGGTAATTTAACAAATGTTGATGCATGTTGACAATATTTCAATAAAGGACCTACACGATGATAAACTATTTGATTTTACTGAAGAATTCTTACATAAATTGTTCAGGGTATCCGAGTGTCCATTGACTGACGCCATACACACCCCATGTGACTCCTGTATGACAATGGTACAATACAGCAAGTTCACTTACAAGTTCAATACAGCCAAACGCCCTCCCTATAGGGTCAGGGGCCCTTGTAGGCAGAGGATCAAAGAATGTAGGCCCTCTAAAATAGACAAACGTAAATACATTGTCGATAAGCGTTGCAAATTGTTTTGGGCTAGGGGCCCCACAGGCCCCCTGCACCCCAAGGGCCCCTGGGCAGCGGCCCCGCTGGCCCGGTCCATAATCCGTCCCTGCAAAGGCCCCTGTCAAGTGCTGGGCCCCCTAAATCTGTCAGGGTATTCATGCCCCTCCGACGCTCCGTAAAGAACAGTCTAACTATAATGTGGAACCTCCTGCACGCTTCGTAGATTTTCACTTTAATTACTCCAGTAATGTGATACAATTTCCTAAAGCTATTTAATTGACTATTAAGCGGGGTCACACCAGGTCTCGCAAATATATGTGGGATTACAGGAGTAGTCCGGGGCTTCACCCAGATTAGTTGTGATATATTTGGTGCATTGCTATGCTGTGCAGCAAAAAAATGTGGTATACACCGTTTCATATTCACTATGACAATTTGAACTGCTTTCTCTGATTGTCAGTGTTTTTCTGCAGTCTTACCTGATCAGTATAGGTTTCGCACATTTATGTAATTGTATCTTGTTTAAGAAGGTGAGACCAAAACACATCTGACAGTGTCCTTTATGTTCTTCCGGTTACTAACAATGGCTAAGAGACCATCTATAGTATATTGCAACCTATGTTATGTTTTTAGTTATTGTGAGTTTGGAACTGAAGGACTTAATATGGAATCAGATACCAAAGTATGTGAATGTATTATTATAGCCTCTGTCCCCTACCCCCCCACCCCCCCCCCAATTATTCAGTTTTGGATTGTCCCTCTCCTGTTGTTTCAAGTCAGAATAATTTGTATAATAGCAAGGGCAACTATTACAGGTCTCAACGAATTTGCTATGATCTGCGTGGGATAGTGAAATGATCCTTTAATTAAATAATGTCGATGCTGTTATGTTTAAACAGCTTTTTAGTTTTTTTCCCCTGAGCATTCATGTATTTGCAGACTAGAAAAACCACGCTTGACATGCTTATCACCAGGTGAAAACCACGCCTTCCCTATTACGAACGTATCTGTGTACATAGAAAAGTTATAGTTCAAAGGAATTAATCATAAAATGAACAGCACTTGAAAAAGGCGTATAAAATGCATGGGCGATCTACGAATGCAACTTGCCTGGTGTAGAATTAATGGACTGATGTGAGGTCATATGCTATGATATTCGATGCATTGGATACGATACTCTCCGACTTCCTCTTCATTTATGTGTTTGTCTTTCGGTTTAAGTACTTTTGAGATTCTGTTTAATTCTGTACTTCTTCACCAACTGAGGAAGTACAGTCTGTACTGAGCTACATGTTCGACAATGAATTAGAGTCTGCTGTTCTCATGAACCTTTTTACGAGTAACTTAAAATATAGAAATATCTGTATAAAATTTTAAGCAGGATATTATAGGGTTATTGACCCACAGGAAAACAATGGAAACCAGAAATTAATTTGCTCCTAACCATTACAGTAAGTAAATAAAATTATTAGAACAACCAGGTAAAGCAATTTAGTGAAACAATTGCTGGTCATGGACAAACACATTCTACTTAAGTGACATACAAAGTATTGATGCAGAATGGTCGTTAACGCATGCTATTTGAAATCCATGACTCAATTAAATCAAGTCTGACTGCCTTGCATTTCAATTACTCTTTTATCATTAGGGAATTGAACAGGACGATGTCTTGAATGTGATTTCATTTTAAGGCACTTAAACATTGTGTGTTCCCAGTGACCAGCAGATGTCGCTGTACAGCGATGGAGGAAGTGAGTAGAGCAGAGGCAGCGCGCCCCTCAGCAGCACGCAATCTTATTTCGACCGGTGTGCTAATGGCGAGGCTGGCTGCTCTGCATTATCCTGTGATTTATGTGTACTCCTGAGATAATTTCGGAACACCTGTTATACAGGGTGAAAACGAGGTTCAATGAACGCTGCTGCATAGTAAGTACACTGCTGAGCTGTGTGTGAAACTGTACTTTCACAGAATTAGGAACAGACGTAATAGTACAATGTAAGTGCAAAATAATAGCCTGTGTTGTTATAATAGTTTAGGTTAAGTTGTGGATCTCCCCGAATAAAGATGTACGATTTATAAATAGTAAAAAGGTAACATTTTGATTATATTAGTATGGAAAGAAATTATATTAATAAAGAAGATCAAGGTTTTTTTAAATGTTGCCTTGCAGTTGAGGACATAAAATAAAGCGTTAATAAGAATGTGTGGCCACATACAAATAAAAAGAAGATAACGTATATTAAACGTTGTATTTGATTTGTGCATGCATATATATATATATATATATATATATATATATATATATATATATATATATATATATATATATATATATATATATATATTATATGCACGTTTGTTTATTTGATTAAGCCAGACGTGTTAGTCTCCGCTGCCCACGTGCATCAATGAACCTTGGGCACCCGATGCCCCCGGTCGGCTTTCCTTGGACAGCTCCTACATTTTAAACAATATTGATAGAAGAAAATATTGCCATTATCTTAATCAGTTACACATTTTTATGTTTGAGTTGAACTATTACCCACTTCTGCATTTGAACTTTATTGTGCTACAAAAGATCGGCGTTTCCCAAAAGCGTCATAATGCAGTCAGGGAGCGCTTCCTTTATTAATATTAATGAGCCTTCCCTGCCATCCTACATTTGGGAAATTCCCCACTGACGCGGCCACTTCGTGCGTTTACCTGCAGCATGAGAGCGCGACACCCAGAAGTAGGAGTGTCCTTAACGAGGATCTTGCCCCCAGAAATCGATTATATAAATCGATTCTAACAACTTGAATTGCCACCTTAATAATTGATTAATCATAATGCATCCTTACACCCTTAATGGTTATAGAGTCCAGCTAATGATTTGAGTGGTTTCATTTGTTTCATTGATAGTTTTGAACAAAAATGAAACTTTTGTAAAATGAGTATATGCCAGATTGCATTAGAGTTGAACAGATCCTGAAAAACGTCCTACAGAATTTAACGTTTTGTTGGCTTTAAAATGGTGTTTCTCAAACCCGTCCCTGAGGATCCCCAGATGGTGCACATTTTTGCTCTCTCCAATTCCCTGGGAACTGGGAGAGGGAGAACGTGGACCATTTGGGGGTCTCCGAGAACTCATTTGAGAAACACTGCTTCAGAGCGGTAATGGCAGCAGCCTAGACTCGTCTGGGGTTACATTGTCTCATTTCCGTATCTTATAAACACCACAGTGAAATATTAATATTACAAATACAACATGCCACAACAAAGTAATTCCCAGCAGATGTTCATTATAGGAAAACTTTATGGAAACCACCAATGTTTAAGAGAGAAATTCCACATTATCGGGAACTGCTGCCAGCACTGATGGTGCCAGGTCTCAGTCAGCCTGCAGTTTTGCTCGTCTCTGCTTCACTCCTTCTCCCATCCAGGCAGATCACTCCAGTGGTTCTCGCTAGGTTGCGTTTAAGTATACAGCTATATTCTGATCTTCTATTGCAGCACTATGGCAGAGAGTAAGACAAACGCATGCAATAGAAAGTATTTCTACTGCAGTGTCACACACATGACCACAGAGGGGGCAGGTGGAACAGTCTTGCTCATTATGCCCCTTTTGCACCCCCCCCCTCCACCATTTCCATAAATGGCTTCTAAAACAGGGCCATGACATTAATGTCACATAGGAGCAGCTTACAGCATAAGTAAATCACAAGATACGCGTTCTTGTGCTGCTTCTGTTACAAAAGTATATCTAGATCATTTGAAGATTATGTACATTTACAGGGGACTAACTTCAGGTCCTTTCACTAGACATGGTTTTTTTTCTGAGCTCTTGGTTATATTTGATAAGGGGTGAGAGTAAGTTTGAGGAATTGCTATTTGTATCCCAATAAATCCAAAAATGTCGAACAGTCCCACTTATCATCAACACAATCATCATCATCATCATCACCATCACCATCATCATCATCATCATCACCACCATCATCATAATCATCACCATCATCATCATCACCATCATCATCACCATCATCATCACCATCATCACCATCATCACCATCATCATCACCATCATCACATCATCATCATTACCATCACCTTCATCATCATCATCACCATCATCATCATCATCACCATCATCATCACCATCATCACCATCATCATCACCATCATCATCATCATTATCAAACAATCTCTCTTTCTAACCATGCTTCTACTTTGATGGTGTCTCCGGAATGAAGTTCTACTTCTATAAACAGGATAGGCCTAAGGCACATGTTCTTGCTTGTCGCAGCCAAAGTAAGCCTGACTTTCTGCTGTGACGGTAGGAGTTTGTTTAGATTAAGCACATTTTCTATTGCACTGTTCCCTTTCGTCACTGAAGCAGCGGAAACTGCCACTGCTACCCAACTGCTGTTAGAGTCCAAGGGAACCGCAGTGTTTTGTAATCCCACTGGGTGAACACTGCCGGTCCCGGCAGTAATATCTGGCATGATGGACCAGAGTCAGTCTACAGCAATCTGTCTGACAACCCACAGCAGTTGCCTGCAGCTGGGTTGGAGCCAGAGCTTCTGATGTTTGGCAGCCATGCAGATAGCCAGCAGCTGAGACCACTTCAAAGGTAAATTGCTTATTTATAGTTGGAAGCAGCTAGATAGAGGCTGGTTTATATAACTCATGACCCATGGCTGAGCTAAAGGAGTGATAATTAAGAAACAACTTTATTATGCAATAAATTTTTTAAGCCTTTTAAATTTTCATTTGAATAATAATAATATTTCATGTAAAGTCTGACCAGTAACTTTTAAACCTCCTTCCAATCTCTTTGTTATGTCACAGCACCGGTGTAGATACTGAGATTTGATTGTGATGAAGTTTTTCTTTCTGCAGTGACTTAAGAGTGTAAACATACGTGACCCATCACCACGAAATGAGTCTTATGGGTGAAAAATATGTACATTTTTCACGTGGAATAAATAAATATGAACAGTGATGCTCCTGTCCATCTGCATTCTCTTCACCTGTGTTAAAACAAGCACATGAAAGACACGATAGGTAAATTTCACTTATATAACTGATATTTGAAGCAAGACAGTGTGTGAGTTGTTAGTTTCATTGCTGTAACAAAGCAGATAGCTGTACGTTACAGTATGTATCACTGGCTGGTACACTGAAGTCAAATTGTAATGGTAATTTATTAGTTAGCTAAGTTGTTACAAAAAATGGGTTGGCTGTACAAAAATGTTTGAAAATGAAGCAGCACTAGTCACAACACACTTCCAACTCACAAAACACAACTGAGTATTTAACGATATGCTATTCTGTTTGACGGATCTTTAGAAGGCACCTGACATACGCCAAACGTAACTAAAGTTCATAGTCACATTAGAGGTAAACACAATAATAACAAGTTACCGGATTCCTCCAAAGTGGTGGCGGAGATCAATGCTCCAGTCACCCAGCAGGTCTGTTTCCATACATGGAGTCCATGATATTTGTCTTTAGGGCACCCAGCACAGTTTTTATTTAGCTCTCTCTTCAAATTTCTCAATTCGTTTAAATTTTTTTAATTCTTGTTCACGACTTGCTCTGTTATTCTGATAACCCCTAACCTTCTCCAACTCTGCATTGCTTCGTGCACTTTCGTTTTTCTGCTCTGATGACTCTAACCGTGCCTCCCGACGTCACACGTCACCAACTCTGGCCCAGCAGTCTTTTGGGGTCAAAAACTGGTCTGAACCTGAGTGGTGCTCCGCTATTGGACTTCTGTGCAAACCACAGTTTGTCCCTAATGAATACGATGGGCAAATGTAAGGGTGTTCATAAGCGCACCTGACACCAGAGCACCCTAGGCCGCAGTTCGATGATCACTTTTGTAATCATAATGATTACGTCCCAGAGGGAGTCATGGGACACTGAGTTTAAATGAGCAATGGTCCAGGACTCCATTGCAGAAATGGCTGCGCAGAGTTGTGGCCATAAGGTTACTAGTTCCTGTCAAGGTGGCAATCCCCAAACCTGGTGGTGAACACCATTGGTAAAGGGAGGTGTCAGACAGGAGAAGGACTTTTAGTTGAAAAGATTTTGGCCAACTGTCATTTGCCTCAAGAGGGGAAGCAAGGCTTTACTCATGCTGTTTACAGCAGGGATGGAGAACTCAAATGGGTATATAGTCAGGTAGTTGAAGTAGTATTTCAAGGACCTCCTGAATCTCACTAATACACCTTCCTTGGAGGAAATTGAGCTGGAAGAGTCAGAGGAGGACTTACCTATTTCTAGGGCTGAGGTCACTGAAGCAGTCAACTCTTCGGTAATAAGTCTCCAGGGGTGGATTCGCCTGGAATTCCTGGGAGATCTTGATGTTGTTGGGCTGTTTTGAGTCACACGTCTCTTCAATATTGCAGGGAGTAGGGACAGTGCCGATGGATTGGGAGACTGGGGTGGTGATCCTAATTTTTAAGAAAGGGGAACGGAGGGTTTCTTCCAGTTTTAGGGGGATCATACATCCCAGCCTCCCTGAGATGGTCTATGCTATGGTACTGGAGAGGAGGCTCCATCCGTTGGCCAAACCTTGGATACAGGAATGCATATTCTGTCCTGGTTGCAAAACACTGGATCAGCTCTTCACCTTCACAAGGATATCAGAGGGTTCACGGAAGTTTGCCCAACCAATCTACATGTGTTTTTTGGATTTGGAAAAAGCATGGAGTAGTATCCCTGTTGTTACAGGGCGTTAGGTCCCTGGATAAGTGGAGTGAGAGTTTGTTTTGTGTTGCCAGCACTCATTTTTGATGGGTGCTGGACTGTACCAGGGCAGCCCTTTGTTACTGATTCTGTTCATAACTTTTATGGACAGAATTTGTAGTCATAGCCAAGGGGCAGAGAGTGTCTAATTGCATTGTTAGTTTTTGTAGATGATGTGGTCCTGTTGGCTTTGTCAGATTGTGATCTGCAGCCTGCACTGGGGCAATCTGTGGCTGAGTGTGAAGTGGCTGGGATGAGGGTCAGCGCATCCAAGTCTGAGGTCACGGTTCTTGATTGGAAAAGGGTGGATTGCCATCTCTTGGTGGGGGGGGATGTTAGTTACTGCCTCAAGTACAGGAGTTAAAGTATATCTGGGTCTTCATCACAAGTGCAGGAGTAAGTCAGCGGGAAACCAACTTGTGGGTCAGGGCTCAAAGCGGAGCTACTGCTCCTCCACATGGAAAAGAGCCAGTTGAGGTGGTTCAGCCCTCTATCTTGGATGTCTCTTGGTCCAACTGAGAGGAGACCCCATGGCAGACCCAGGACATGCTAGAGAGATTATATTTATCAGCTGGCCTGGGAATACCTTGATATTCTCCCGGTGGAGTTGGGGGAGGCGACTGGAGAGAGGGATGATGAGAACCCTTTATTGCTGTTGCAATACACCATGTCACTAGTCACAAGTACCAGCGAAAAAACTGGCCATCAACCCGACCATACATATACACAAACATCACAGTAGGGGGTAGACAGGTCAGGAGACAGGGGCAAACAGAGAGAAGATAAGAAACAGAATAACATGAGGAGAGAGGAAGAGAATAAAAAGCCCCCAGACTATACTCCAGTGGGGAGGACATTGTAGGAACCGAAAAAAACACCTCAGCAACATAAGCACATGGTCACTACACCTTACAACATAAAATGACACGACTTGCAACAAGTGAGGGAAATGGGGAGGTGGAGGTAGTCCAGCATAGACAACAGCCATCCGGTCCTGCAGCCATGGGGGGCGCTGGTCACAGACCCGCCTGTTCACACTGGGGGTATGAAGCGGCGAAGGCGTGGGATGGGGGAGGGTGCGGTGAGTCCTTGGGATTGGGGGAGAGGAATGCAAGATAGTCTCACTGCCTTGTTCTTCTGGGGGAGTTGTTAGTTCAGCAGCGGCCTTGGCCGAGGCCAGTGCTGATTGGGGGGAGCCAAAACCTGACAGGATAGGGTTGTTTGGGTTTCCGGGCGAGAAGCTGTAATCTCCAACTCCCCTAATGTCCACGCTGGTCTCCGCCATCCAATAATTTTTGCAAAGCCGTGAGCTTCTCCATGATGTTATCCAGTTTGCGATCAATTGTCACAGTCTGAGTGCTAACATTTCTGCCCACTCCATCAATCATTCCGGCCAGCCTAGTGGGGTTTTGAGCGGCTGTCACCGATTTCTTCAATCTTTGATAAACCAGGGCAATGCCTAATCCAATCAGCATAATACCTGTAATCATGGTTCTGAATAGGTAGATGTCTTCAATGTCCTCCACGGAAAGAGCTGCCAGGCACACGACCCTCCACTTCCCCCATCCGTCCATCGTGTAGCCAGCTGCGTACGTTCCTGCAGGACAGTCAGGTTCCCCCCAACCTAGACTTCTCGTCGAGAAGATGGTGTCAATTGCGTTGAGAGACCAGTTGATCAAATCCATGATTTTACTTAGTTTGGAGAGCAGGGCTGAGAGAGTCTCTCAAAGTATAAGACAGTAGATTAGACGAGACGAGAGGAGCAAAGCAGGGAAGATAAGGGGAGGGAGAGGGAGAGAAGTGCGTCCGTCATGACATCCCTACTTAGACTGCTGCCCCCGCGACCCCACCCTGGATAAGTGGCAGACGATGGATAGAGGGATGGATGGATGGATGGATGGATGGATAACATTTTATACTTTTTCAGCTGAAACATCTTTTCAGACCATGGCCGTAAATATTCAGACCAAGTTAATTAAAGTTAATGAAATTAAATATTTGAGTAACCTAAACAACAGAGGTTAAAGGCTATTACATACATTTGATTTTACTCTTCAGGGCATTCTTTTCATTCTTGTGTCCCTCACTTTTTTTTAAACCGTTAAAGTTAAGTTTCTAGAAAGGAGCGAAAGATGTGAGAACCTGACTGAGAAGATACATAACGTAAGTGAAGAAGAGAAGGTCAGATGTCAGTTTGTCATGCCTCTGTTCCATGTCTTCTGTGGGTTTATGTTTCTTTGATGTTTTAACATGGTTGTACTCTGCATTATGTACCTGTCACCCGTTCCATGAATTATATTAGGCCATAGCTGCTAGACAGAGTCCAGTAAATCCACAGAAGATTGGAACTTTGAGTCAAAAGTAGAAAAGCAATAAACTAGTTTTGGGCCAGGACCAACTAAAAATCTTTTGGACACAGAACAGAACAGAAACAGGTCAGCTGATGGATCATACCGATACTGAATTTGTGGTATATGGTTGACAACCGCTGGAGAAAATCACAATCGGTTGCATAATGCGCTACTGCAACTGAGCCAGAAGCACTCACACATCTGCTGCATCCATAGATATGTTTCAAAATTTTCACACCAATTTTATGGAATGAGAAAAGAATTTTCTGTAAATCTGAAGCCTTAGACTCTTCAGGTATCAGTGACCGTGTGTTTTTTTTTGCAGGACTGGTAGTGTTTTGAACTATAACACTGAAAATAAATAAAATCTTCAAAAATCCATTCACAGAAGGGTAGACTGTTTAATGTCATAAAATTATGAAATTATTTTTGTTTCAGATATGAAAGGAATTGCTGGTCAGTGGAAGTCTGTATGTGTATATGTTTGCATGTGTGTGTATGTGTTTTGTAATTCCCCTGTTTGGCCTGCAGGTGTCACTAGCCATCCTGTTCCTTCTCAGTGGTATAGTCCCCTTCTTAATCCTTAGTCCCCTATTCCCCAGGCTGCCATGTAGCTGAATGGGCTAAGGGTGTGGCTAAGGATCTGTGATACCATATCATTGTGGGTTCTGTTGGACTTCTTAGTTTTCTTTTCGCCTTGTTAATATGTTCTTGTGTTTGCAGTGTAGGTCATGGTTTTTTTTTTATCTTTGTATCTAGTTATCCCAACTTGCATTTAGTTTTGTAGTAATGTCATATACTGTAACCCTTGTTCCTTGTCTTTCCTAGTGTTTGATTCTGTAGTGTTTGATAACCTTCTCCCTTTCCAAGTCCTGAGTGCCTTGTACGTAATTAGTAATTGGCCCACACCTGTTCTTCGTCTAGCCATGTTACTACATGATATGATACTGTGCTTGTCCCATTCCTTTGGCAGTCATTGCTGATATGGGTTTGTTAGAGTTGTTTGTTAGTTCCCATGCATGGGTCGCTGTTAATGTTCTTTGTTACTGTTTCCCCAAGTCTTTCACTGTGTTTTAGGTCAGACCTTATTCCGTCTGGTTAATCCTTACAGCCTCTTTTTCTGTCCCTCACGGTCCTTCTGTTACTGGTTAAGTGTATGTATGTTCTGTAATAAAGTCCCATTCAGTTTTTTAAGCTATGGATTGTCACTCCCTCCCTGCTTGCCTTTGTGATAAATCAGTTGTGAGTTCAATTCCCAGCCCAGTTCTTTCTGTGTTTGTATGGGTTTCCTCCATGTACCCTAATTTCCTTCTGCAGGTCCAAAAACATGCACTTGGTTGAACTGGTGTTTCTAAATTTGTAGTAGTATGTGATTTGTGTTAGTGAGTGTGCACTTTGTGATGGACTGGTGTCCGGGCCAGGGTGTCCCCTGCCTCATACCTAGTGCTTCCTGGGACATGCTCCAGGCCTGCTGTCATTATGGGAGTTACCAGGGTGAAACAATTTGTGGTACATGTAAGATTGCATTTACTTGTTTTAAATGACTGAAAAGGGCAAAATCAAGATTTGAGAAGAGAAGATCCTTAATGTAAGATGCCAGAAAGATGGAAGTCCGTCCCTATTGGTCTTCAGTCATGCAGGTATGCGAGCAGTAAAGGGGCTACGTTTAATTTGTAAGGTAAGCTTATTAAAAATGTATTTGCTGCTCTGCTCTACGGGGACACATGACTGTGTTTGAAGTAGTGAGGTATGAATGCACACTTCTGAAGACATTTTAAGTGAAGCTGCGTGAAATGTGATTGTTAGTCTCCAAGGAGGATTTGAGTGGTCTGCGGGGTGAGTGGAAATTACTCCAATACAAAGCTAATAATGCTAATTTCTAAGGATATTCAAGGGCTTTTACTAGTTATGTGTGCTGATCTACTCAGGCTTTCCCTGCTCTCCAGACACCAGGTGCATCTCTCCAAGATGTAAAAACTATGCCATTAAATATTCAAAAACAGCACTGTGTGGATGTTTGGATGGTCCACTTTGCCTCAGGTTTCAAAGATTCAAGACCTAGTGAGTCATAAATTAGTGTGCCTGTATGATATCTGCATACTCAGGAAGGAAACCTGAGCAAGGGTAGGGTGAAAAGCTATGAAACCAGAAGAACCTGAGGTGAAATGTGAAGGATAATGAAGTCTTGTACTTATCAAGGATGAGGAGCAGGGCTAAAAACATAATGACTAACCCTTCCCACCAGGGTCACTCCCTCCTCCAGTGTCTCCCATCTCGGCGAAAACTGAGAGTGAGAGACCTGAGTAATGGGATGACTCACCATCTGAAGAACTTCTTCCCCCAGGCCATTGTCCTCCTAAACAAAGTTCAATGAGAAGCACACTGGCATCTATGGGATCTTTCACACTATATTACCCACTGTACTTTGCATTGCTATTGACCCTAAGCTTATTTGCACACAGCCTAAACTGTTTGTTCCCCAAATGTTGCCGCCTCACCCTCATTTATATGCCTACATGTTTATTTATTAATACCATATTCTTATCCACTGTCTCCCTCTCTATATTGCTATTCTGTTTGTTGCAGTGTTGTACTTATAAGATGTTATTGACCTTAGAGTTCTAAACAAAGCATATTAAATTGGGCTGTGAATCGATTAAAGAACATTAACTACTTAATCAGACTGTTTTTTTGATTAATCACAGTTAATCACACCTAACATGAAAACTTACAATCATAAATATTTATATATTGAACTTCTAAATTTACGTGCAATAAACACAAACGGGAGTATATGACAGACTCAAATTGTGGAACTTCATTGTTTAAACTTTCAATTTTTTCTTGGGGGTAGTAAATCAGATTTGTTATTATACCATTATTATACGTATGGTTAATTATGGGTCATAGCTAAAAGTTGAAAGATTTAAAAACATTTTATCTAGTTTTGTGTTTGGCCACCTATCTGGTGACAGTGGTTAAAAATCAAATCAGAGCAACAGATTTCAAGTTTAATATGTCTAAAAGTTAAGGTAATGTCTACACAAAAACAAATGCTGTATTTCATTGTAACACACACACACATACACACACAAGCACACACACACATAGACACACACACACACACACACACAATAAGAAATTCTCAAGTTGTGAGAATGACCCTTATTTTAATATTCTCCACCTAGAAAGGGGGTCGTTCAGGACCCCACTTTGCCCGTGTGTGAGAGGTTTGCATGTTCTCTCATGTTCACGTGAGTTTCTTTTGCCTTCTTTGCATCCCATCTTAAAAGACCTGGTCGTTTAGGAAGGTTAATGTCTGTGGGCTCCCTATAAAGTGAGCTTCTGCGTGAACCGACCTTCCATTTGTGGTGTTTAATGCCCCCTTGCCTTCCCAGAAGAAACTCCAAACTTGCATCAGCACTACACTACAAAGGGGAAGGGGTTAGGAAAATGAATGAAAAAGATAACTCCGTGGTGTTATAGACCTGAGGGATGCTCATGCACGATTATCCCCACATTCACAAAGCTCCCATTTTATGACATAGGCCCAGATCTCTGAAAATGTTAGAGAATTTGGAAAGTATTGAATGTTGTTTTACCCTAACTCCCCCCGCTGCTGTCAGCGAAGGACAGCCTCGGCTGGTCCTACAGGGACACTGAGTACACAATTGTCAGCCCCATCGTATTTCCAAAGACAAGTACAGCTCTTACAAACTAACACTCTAAAGAAGTGACACAATTGTATTTTTCATGGTGTTTCCTTGCTTAAAGAAAAAAGGTGAAATTAAAACCAAGGTAATTTTAAAGATAATGAACCAATAATTAGCCAAAAAACAGGTCTCAAAGATGCAACGTCATCAAGCCCTTGACATTTTTGGTCTTAACTCTCTGCCCTGACTCGATGGAGTGTGGAAAAAGAAACAGTAATTGCAAGTGGGATTTATATGAAATTAGCACCCGCTCGCAGAAAGGACTTTGTTATGTCTTTCAAATAAGGTCAGTAATGGTTGGGCTAAAAGGAGGAAATCAGTGGGGATTTCGGGTTGTTTTACATGATTTAGAGCTGGGGATTTGGTTGATTCGCATGGCCTATGGGGGGACGAAACGAGAGGGGTGAAATAGGCCTTGGAAATATGGGAACATATAAAATAAGAGAAAGTACTGGGGGGGTGGGCACCAGGAAGGCAGTTATGGATTAAATTGACAGGAATTAATAATGAAGATTATTTGGGGCCCGTTCAGTTTCTGGGGGGAAACGGGCCCCTCAGGACGTATTGAAATGTTGTTCCTCTGCTGGGGGATAATAAGCAAGGTCAGCGATTTTGTATGAGATATTTATGTTTGTCTTGCACGACGAGCCTGTGAAGGTCCCTGCAGAGAAAAATCCCTAAAGTAATTCTGACTTTTTTTCAATGTCACATTTGGATGCAGGGTTATCATTGTTAATACATATTAAAACTATGAGGACATTTTTGTAAACAAATAAAATAATACAAAAATAAAATTAAAAACTATAACTAAACATAACTATAAGCATTGCCTCTGACACCGAAATGAAACAAAAAAAACTTTCAAGTACCTTCCATTACCATTCGAAAATATTTTTTAGCTAATATCATGATTTTTAAAAAAATCTTTATACCTTGAGGGAAATTATTCAAGGAATTGTAATCCAGTATATTGCATGTAGATTACCATTAATAATATCTGGGACATGTTTCACTCATTTTGAAGACATTAGTACATAATTATGTGAATTCAAAAATTCAGACTATAACTAAAATAACTGCATAACTGTCTCTAGAAATAAATTTAGTCACTCTCTATGAAGTTTAAAGCAGCCAAAAATACCATGTGAGTTAATGGGCGTGTTTTAATGAAGTTAAAAAGTTTAATGAAGTTAACAAAGCGATTGAGTTTGTGAGCTGCTTTTGGGACTCTGTGGTACATTTGTCACATGACTTGGATTACATGAACACTGTGCTGGAATGGCTGACCCTGTGCATTTTGGTTTCAAGATTTGATTTAGGCCATATAGTTGTTGTTGTTTATGATTTCAACCCCTGATTTGTAACTTTTTTACTTCTTGATGCAGAGGCAAGTCTAACTCAAGAATGGGAGAAACTGACTTTCTGGTGCTCTGGTCTGGATATCTATAGACCTTGACTGAGAATCCAGCCAGGGTAGGACTGTGCTCTACGGTGAAATTCTGTACGAGATGAAACATGAAGGATTTATAGTTTGCAGAGCAAATGTATATTGTTCAGATTTCTTATTGCATAATCTTTACATGATTGTTACAGGTAACAAACTACTGTGTAATTTTTAAGTTTTACCTGTAACTTTCTGCAAAATGCAAGAACTTCTGTGTAAAGCGCCTTGGTTAAAGATGCCACTAAAGGATTCCTCCTCCGACAAATGAAAGAAATAAGTCTCCTGAGATGTGAGCTGCCACCTACTACATTGTGGGTTTGAATCCACCCCATGTTTTTGTGGATGTTGCAAGTTCCCTCCCTGTTCCATGTGTTTCCTTTAAGTTCTCCAATTTTTCCCCCAGTCTAAAGGCATATGGCTTGGTGGATTGTGTGTGTGTGTGGGGGTTTGTACCAGTTGTCCAGGAGACAAACGGGACAGCAGACAGCACAGGGCAAAGACTTTGGACAGGACATGACACACAGTGCAAACACTGGGGTTCTGTGTAGGCAACCCTTGTTTTGCATGGGTGATTTTAATCTTCAAAGCTGGAAGCAATCAACCCCAAAATGGCTTGAATATTGGTTCACGGAGGACCTGCAATCACTTAAATTACAGGAAATTATGTTTAGCTCACGTGGGAAATCTAAGCACCACACATCACCAGGCTTTTCAGAAGTGATGTTGCCTATTGCTATTTCTTTGGAGAAATTACCATTTAAGGATAGCTAGATTGAAAAATAATGTACATAATATGTATGTATCCACCCATAAAATAAAACAAAGTTGCATTTTAATGATGCCAGTTTGATCTATGCTTGCAAATATTGATACTGGGTAAATTAAATCAATGATGAGATAATTTAAAATTTGTTATTACATGATATTTTATGGGGTGACATGGTGGTGCAGTGGTTAGCACTGTTGCCTCAAACCTCTGGGTCCCAGGTTCGAGTCTCCACCAGGGTTCCATGTGTGTGGAGTTTGCATGTTCTCCTTGTGTCATAGTGGGGTTTCCTCCAGGTACTCCAGTTTCCCCCACGCAGTCCAAAACATGCTAAGGCATGTTACCAAACTGCCCATAGGTGTACATGTGTTAGTAAGTGGTGTGTGAGTAGCCCTGTGACCATCCTGGGTCGTTCCCTGCCTTGCGCCTGTAGGCTCCTGAACCTCCTCCTATGAACCTGGATGGGACTAACTGGTTTCAAAAGATGGATGGATAATATTTTATTAACGTATTAAAGGAACTGCATTAAATGATTTGAATCTAAACATTAATCAAGGATTATTTGTCACAACAGAAATAGAGAATGCAGAAATCAAACCATTTTTTTGCAGGAAGGTTGTCTTAGAGTACAGAAAACATTTGCTATTTTTTAACCATATATGTCTGGCTGTTAAACTCTTCATTTTTTGGGAAAAAAATTGAATTCTCCTAGATCACATTTTATAGTTTATATAACTGAACAAGATTACTACTCTGAGGGATGTTACTCATGTTTGGCATCAGGAAAATAAACACTTTCTCTGCTCTAGGCGTTCTGCACTATGTTTGATTTTCTCTGCACCTCAGATAGTTGATTAGCTTGGTTTTTGAACATTTTTAACAGTGGCTCAGGAAACGATGTCCGCTGTCTTGGGCTACGTTTTAACTAAGTTTCTTTATTGGCTTCAAATGGAATTGCAGTGTACGTTTGAGAAGCAGTGAAATTAGAAATCTGTACAAATTTGTTCAAGTGGGTAATTCATTTCCTGCCCAATCCCTACCTTGTGAACTCATCTCCCGCTACCAACATACTCTTTGATCTTCTTTTTACATCATTTTTTTATTTGCAGTTTAAAAATGCAGTAATACTGCTGGCAAATTTGTGAGAAATGTGATCTCCTCTGTGGTTTACCCCACGGACTGTACAAAGGCAAGAAGACTAATTTCATCCCATTTAGTCCTCCGAATGAAATTCTCCACACTAAAAATCAGCCAGGATACAGACCTGAAAATAAAATAACTGCACAACTTCATGCAGCACAAAAACACGTTACTGGACGTTCATTGCAAGTCAGGCTGTCACTATCCATGATATTAGTTGTCAGGACCGGTCCCTGTCCTGCCCCTTCAGAATGTCTGTTCCCTGACTGGCCAGCAGGTGTCACTGGCTATCATGTCCCTCCTAGGACTCAATTTTGATTTTGATCTAATGTAAAGCTTAAAGCGCAATGCGCATCTAACATTTATGGGTATGTCCAAATCCATTTTGTTGTTTGACAGTGGAAAAACAGACGGGCACCAGCGTAAGATGAAAAAACGTTGTCCTAACTCTCTTAATTATTCAGAGCCTTCTTTTAGGTGCAACATACAATAAACCAAAACGAATGGCATCTCACGTCACCTTTAAAAGGCTGCAGTGCATGAGCTACGGCGGATTGCTATTATAATGGTGTGTTTACCCTGCAAACTGGATTGGTTTTCGGCCGAGGAAATTGACCTTCTGGTGTGCTAATTGAAAATGCGCGGCTATATCATCTATGGGAGCAACACTGCTCCACCTAAGGGTCTCGAGGTGAAGCAGGCGTGGGATGAGGTACCTGCGAGTGTGTCCACGTTTTCTGGCATCATTAGACGATATGCTCAGTGCTGAAAGCTGATACTGATGCCATAAGGAAAACAGAAGATCACTGCTCAACCTGGTGAGCTTGAATACCCATGTCTGTCAAATACTCATACATACGGTATATAATACGAGCGTTTTTCATGTTTCATCAAAGAATATGATTACTTGAAAGGATCAGTTTTTACTCAATAATAGTACAGATCATTTACTGATACTGCTCCTGTGTTACTGTGTTCTGCTCCTTGTTCACTCCCCACATGTCTTAATTACCTGTGTCTTCTTAGTTGTATTTTTAGTGTTAGTTTACTTTGTGATTAGTTATAGTTTAGTTCTCTGCTTTGTTTTTTTACCCTTCAGGGTCCTTTTTTATGTCTTCTACGTTTCTATAATTCTATTTTGGTGGCACCATAGTGGATCATTCTTCCCTGTGTCTTGCCTCACTGCAACAATTCATATCTGAGTAATCTACCAATTAATTTAATAATTGTTTATATAGCAATCGGTGCAAAGCAGGAACCAACCCTGGATGGGGCATCAACAAATCATAGGGTGCACATTCACTTACACATACAGTCAATTTAGACACTCTAGTTCACTTAAGCAAAGCTGCCCCTGACCAAACTGGGGCCCTAAGCAGAATTTTAATGATCATTTTCAAGATTATCTAGTATTTGTTAACAAAAAAACCAGTGTAAATATTACCGCTGCTGCTGTTACCTGAGCTCGGCATGTGTTCTCCGAGCCATTCGTAATCATTTTAGTTTCTGCTGTCCGACTTCAGGGGCAGCATCCTTTGAAGGATGCGGTCTATGTAGCCTTTGTAGGAGTATTGTGTATGGTCTGCACAATGAATCTTGGAATAAGTTGGGCTACTGATTCATCTGATGGGTCCTTCATGGCCTAGAACAAGAACGACTTCTTTTCTAGGCTGCATTTGGAGGAGGTTTCGAAATGGGACAGCCTTGCCGTGCCCCTGTGATGCATTTGGGCTTCGAATGCAGCCTTAGGCTTTTCTCTGCTGCGGGAAAAGGAATTGACTCAAGACAAGAAATCGCTATATTATTAAAACGGATTGATAATAATATTTTAGAAAATGTCACGGTGTAAATGACAACTTGTGCAATGTTTGCCTACGTGGTGCTTGGCGGTTTTCAAACTATGTGATACATCACTTGAAGTAAAACCTAAAATGATTCCTTTAGTCTGATGATTGCCCCTGGATGAAGTGCCCTGCATTCTACAACTCAAAAGTAGCACAATATTTTTGCAAACTTACAGATTTATGGCTGGAATTGAAGGTGTCTTGAGGGGGCCGTGTGCTAGGTTGCCCTGGTGATGCAGTGGCAGTGACTGTGTGTGATCTTAATCATACGGTGCATACAGTCTTTGCATCCATGCATAATGTGTATGTGTGGAGAAAACACAGGGGCCTTGGCTGTTACTTCTAGAGCTCTTTAGATTGTGACAGAGAGAGAGAGAGAGAGAGAGAGAGAGAGAGAGAGAGAGAGAGAGAGAGAGAGAAGATGCTAACTCCTGTTAGGGGATTTGAATAAGATGCAAGCGACACTCTGGGGTTTATACTCTCTGGCTTGTCCTTTCTCTGACATTCATTCTCCATTCCTTATTCATTCTCAGTTTCCTTATTCAAAGTTATATGGACTAATAAATTGACTGTTAATGTAAAGGAAAACAAGCATTTTCTATACATCCTATAATTGTAATGGCATGTGACTCTGAGTAATGGCACTCCTTTGATTTTCTGTGTGCTGTTAACATCCTGTGTGACCAATTTGAGACATAGTGATTTATCAGTGCTGTAACCTCCACAGCGATTCTCCACAGGACAAAGCCATACATTTCACCAAAATCTAGCCTATGTTTCTGCATGGCACTACAGCAGGGTGCTAATTTCCTGCCTGTTCTATCTAGGTGCTTAAAAAGCTATATAAGCTGTATATAATTAGGTAACCATGCTTATTTGCACCATGAGCCATACAATAATCAGCACATCCCTTTGCCACTAATTCTGAATCAAGGAGAGTTCCGGTGGCACTTGTGCACAGTCTGCTTCGATAAGACGCCGTGTTCTCCCTACTCCAGGGGGAAAGATGATTCATTAAGCCATTGTGCCCAAGGAGCCCCTTCAGCCAGATGAGTTAAGTATGAAACAAGAGATTCAGCTCACTGGTGAATTAATGATGTGATTGTTTATCTTCATGCTGATTAGTGACTGATGGAGGGATACTTCCTGTAAAACCGAGGCACTTGGGCTGATATTAAAAACTAACCCTGTGAGACTGTAGTCACGTCACATGTTGAACCATAAAATCAGCATGGTGTTCTGACAAGAGTTGCAAAGTTTAAAATCTTTTTGTAATCCCTCCTTTAAGTAGTTTGCTGTGGTTTTTCCAGTTTCGGCTGGAGCGTCTTCTAAACATTCATCATGATTTCATTTCCAAATGCAATTTTTAATATTTCCGGTAGTATAATAACCATTGTCCCCTTTCCTTGTGTCTTTTTGGATAGGGGTGGGGAACCTGATGCACGGAGGGCCGGTGTGGGTGCAGATTTTTGGGATGGTCTCTCAATCAGCCAATCACAGTGGTTCCCCCACTGGAGGCGGGACACAGCTATTTACACAATTTGAATACAAAGGTATTTTCATTGGGGGGGGATGAATGATTCCAAATTAAATATTGGGGGTACACACCTACCCCCCGGTTCTCTCGCTTTAGGCTTCAGTCTTGGGATTGTTTGGCATTTACAGCAGAACAGGTGACTTTCATTACATATTTTACCTACTGAACCGATACGCACACAGGGTATCTATATTAGCAATGGGATAAATGATGTAAATTATCTACCATTGGAGTGTTATGTTGGTGGCTTTGCTCTTTGAACTTTCACACCTCGACCACTAGGGCGCACCATGTATTCACCTGCATGCCAGGCAAAATGATGTAAGTGCTGATTTTCATTAATTGAATTTTATCTAGTTAAGATATGTGCAAGATATACACCTGGCTAGCATCCACATGCTTGTTCCAGGGGAAATTAAAATGAATATTAGTTGCTTTTCAAATTAAACATTCATCAAGTTCCCAGTTGTCATATTCAGTCATATTTAAGGTTGTGGGGAGTCTGGAGCCTAAGCTAGAAGCTACGGAGGCAAGGCAGAGAACAACCCAGGATGGGGCGCCAACCCATTGCAGGGCACACTCATACATTCACACCTATGAACAATTTGATAACTCCAGTTTATCTTAGCATGTTTAGAATACAATAGAATACAGTGCAAGCATCGTACACCCAAGTCCTAGAGGGGTGAAGCAACAGTGGTATCCCCTGCACCGGCTTGGGATTAAACATGCAAAAGGCATTTTTCTCCTTCAGTAAGCTGGACCCAATCATTCATCTCAGAGTTTGTCAGGCAAAGTTATGAGGAAGGCACCTCCAGCAACAACAACAGCTCAAACCATCCCTCAATGAAGCCCATGGGCAAATTTTCTAAAAAATATGTTTTCCAGGACTAGCATTCTAAGCAAAGCAATTCAACACATGCAACATATGTGCCCTTGAGAGGTAAAGTGGGCTATCCCACGTTTTTGACCCCTACCCCCTTTTTATTGAATATTTTCAATTGGATAAGTTATTATTATCTAAGTCATACTTCTGTGCTACCTATGATATTATATCAATTGTAGGGCACACTGAGTTTTTTGAAAAAATTTCAACTTTGGAGCTCATTTCCTCAAAACTTCGTTTTTGTGAGATAGCCCACTTTACTTCTCAAGGGCACATATGGACTTGGCTATATTCTTATGAAATGCAGAAGAAAGCATCCTGCAACAACATTTATGTTTAAGGACAAGCAGCGGGGATGACCAGCAAAGCTCCAAGAGTAGGTATCCAGCAGAGAGTAATTTTATTTGAAGGAGATATAGGTGGCCAGTTGAAGTTTCCCCAGAGAGTGGAGCTCTAAGCTACCTCATGTTTTCTTACTTATTCTCCAGATTTTAAGAAAAAAATAGAATATAAGATATTTTCTAATGCCAGGTGTATGATATATAAAAGCAGTTATTTTTTTCAACTTGAAGAAGTGAGGTAATCATAGTTTACATCTTAGACTCATAAATGAGTCACATTTTTATATTAATATACATAAAACATAATAATCATTTAATGGGCTGGAAGTGTTTTCTGTTCAAATGAAAACCATGTTTGAAAGTTTGAGTTTGATGTTTGAAGAACTGGGAGCTTCCACTTCTCTGTCACCCCTAAACGTTTCAAGAATCAAAAGAACAATGTAAATGGGGGAAATGGAATTCTTGCACGTCCAGTTGAGCCTTGTGTTGGAGTTGATCTTACACCTTTAATGGAACTTACCAAGTCTTCTTCGTGTAATACAATAAGTTCATCTTGGTATTTAATGTGATGACTAGGGACCGAAACCTATGGTTTCTGACATTTAGAAACTCATTTACATGTTTTCAATGATCTTTTGTCTGTGTTTTGCTGTATCGCTAAAACTTTTAAGGTATTATACATGCATACATGTATTTTTGTTTTTAAAAACTTTTTTTGTTAAATTTGTGTATTTAACTGTACATGTGACACGTTCACATGGAGCATCTGGGTCCGATTCCCTCCACCAAGGCTGGGAACCACTCCATCTTGTGGCCATGGATCACTTCACAAAGTGGCCGAGAATTATATTATGTGGTTACCGACCCGAGCGCCACCACCACAAGTTCCTTGAGGGGTTTTTTAGTCACTTTGAGGGCCCCAGAGGGACTGTACAGCGGCCTGGGGAGAAACTTCGAGGTGCGGGTATTTGGCGGGTTGGCGGTGTGGGATGAAGACCCGCACTATCCTCCTCTGACCATAGCGTGACAGACTGGTGAAGCAGGTTCACTGCACCCTAGCCATGCAGCTGGTGATCCTCGTTGTGAAGCGTAAAATAAGGGAGCGTGTGGAGACCCTGTAGGAGCTAACCTGGCAACCTCAGGATTCGACCACGGCCAGGCAAAAATGGGCGGGGACAGGTCCTCCAGCCCTGGAGCCGATCTCGGTGGTGGTGTACCCGGTGTGGAGGCCAGAGCGGCACAGGACTGTCATGCTTCATTGTGATCGCCGGGGTTCGTAAGAACCCTTAGCCTATTCAGGTCAGCCATCACCAGTACTGGTGGTGAGTACCCTGGCGGTCGGAACTGAGGAAGATGGTGGGGGACTTGGGGCCTGGCGGCCAGGGAGGGCTCACTACTGCCCGATGCACTATTGGGAATTTGTGGGGGTACAGGGACAGGTAACCGCCTGGGGGCGGGGGGGGGGGGGATTTTTGTAGTGTTGGAGATACCCGTCAGACAGTGCATCAGTATTTGTAACTGGTGCCAGCAGTGTAACTCAGTGTAAATAACTCTGTGTATGTATTGTATTGCTACTGCCATATGTAATCATGTGTAGTGTAAATGTTAACTTTTGTAAATGGTGTGTGTGTGTATGAGCAGTTGGGATGGTCAACACGGTGGGCAGTGTGTGTTGTTGGAGTGACATACGCTCAGTAAAGCCACTTTGTGCGTCCTCCCAGATTTTGACTCCGCGATCGCCATCCACCTGCAGCACAATATGAAGATTTAAAAAAATGGATCCAACCTCTATGATACGCAGAATGTTTAAAATGAACGCAGTTCGCAAAGGCAAAGATATCAAGAACTGTTTGGTGCTTATTATATGTAGCTTTGCTTGCAGACCATGAAGTCGATCTTCAGTGTGACGGTCTTACAGGTATTTGGAGCATAGCCTAGCAGTGAGAGCAAGTGGAAGGAAAACAACTTTATGGAGACGATTTTAGGCTATTAATGTCACTCTGTGTTAAATTACCCAAAAATAGTCTCTTAGGAAAAACTGACAATCAAATGTGGGAGTGGGTGGAATGCATGGAGTTCCTGAACACTGTCGCATCATCCCTCCAGTGGTATAATTATAACATTTTAATTGCCATTATTTCAGCCACCTTTCAGGCAAAAAGTTTGATGTTGATAAGCTAGTTTTTACTAATTCACTAACGTCACAGTGATTTTTACATTGCACATTGTTTGCTCTGACCTGCAAAGACCACAACGTATCTCCAGCTGACTCAGATGTCCTCCAGGCATTGTGGGTTCCTGTCATAATCCCAAGACTTGAGCAAAAGTGAATTTGTGCTCTGAATAGTCATTAGCGTGTGGTGCCCTCTTCATACTCTACCCTACGCCATATGAGACATTAATGCAGGTAGTAAATGTGAAATATCAGGTTAGAACTGTTATACTGTGAATCTTACTGGTTAATTGGACATATAATGACATATAAATCCATCCAAAAATGACTTTTTGCCTTATTGATTACAATAATTAAGTTGATTGATTAATCTGTGTTTTTTTTACTAAGAGAATCCATTTTAAAACTTTTGTAACAAGTGTTATTGTGAGCCTATTCTAAATTATATTAACTAAAACATAATTTGATTGATTGGTTTATTCATTTAATTATGTTGTTGAATAATAAGCAGTTATGTAAATGAATATACAGCAGTGATGTCCTGAGCCAATATCAAGGATCGGAACTGAGACTGATCCAGGCATTTTTTAATTGACTAGTATCCGCTACCACAGCCCAGTCCCAAGCTCAAGCTATTTAATTTTTTGTGTCTGCCCAATGTACATCTGTTATACAGATTTTAAGGATCTGTTTGGGGCTGTTTTCGTGCTTCAGTATCAATTTGGGACTAATTAAATATCTCTCATGGTACTGTACAGTATGATGCATTAATATCTTTACTTCTCAGCATTGAGAAATGTAGCCTCAAACCTGCACGGAAGCGGCACTGTTGCCTGCAGACCCTCATCCTCTTTCCAGCCCATTGGCAAACAAACTTCCTTATGTTACAGCCAAAAATGTCAAATTTTGACTTGTGAGTCCAGAGCAACTTCTGCAATTTTTTTTTTACATCTCATTTCCTGTGTTTTGTGTGTAGCTCAGTTGCTTCGCCTTGTTCCCACGTCAGACGTATGACTTTTTTGGCTGCTAGTCTTTGATGAAGACCACTTTTGGCCAGACGTTTGTAGATTATAGATAGATGTACTAGGGTCCTGCTTATAGGTCTGAATTGATGGCATTGATGGACATCTTCTGATCATGAATTCTACATGATGTGTCTTTCATCTGCTACACTAAGTGTCCTTGGCTAACCACTGCATTTTCGGTCCTCAACATTGCTTGTTTCTCTATGCTTATACAGAAGAAGCTTTAAGATTCCAAGGTCATAGTGGGGTTTGGAACCTATCCAGAGCAGAACAGGGCACAAGGCTCGGGTACACCTTGGACAGGATGCCAGTCCACATTGGCGCAAACACACTATGAGTGGATTCACCAACAATTCACCTAATTGTCTAAGTATAGGGAAAAAAGGCAAAAGAAATCAACACAGATATAAGGAAAGATGGCTCCACACACACACACGGAACAGGGTTGGGATTTGAACCCCGACCACAGAGAAGTGTGGCATCAATACTCCCGACCTTCTCCTTCAGCATTAATAACAAGTATATCTGTAAACAATGCAAGCTGCATTGTAGACATGTGCCTGTAAGCCCAGCGACTGTTGAAAATTCGAGACTTTCTCCTGTAGCACCATGATTGCATTTGGCTCCTGTGGAGATCAGGTGTCTCCAGAGGATCCAAATCAAGGCTGGAAAAAATACATCCTATTAATTATCAGAAAGCACCACAAAATAACACCCAGAGACTCAAACCCGCACAGTCAGCGACTGTATCACAATGCAGTGTTTCATGTAAATCCTCAACCCTCAAGTCGTATTGGAGTCATCCAACTATCAAGTCAAGTTTAGCTTTTTAAAATCTAAATTCAGGTATACAACCACATATAAATAACAACAGAAATCCCTTTATTCGGTACATTTAGCTAGTAGCTACATAGATGTCATGGCGTGGTATGTCTACAAATCTGCATTAGAAATTTAAATTTACAAACTGAACTCAGTATTAATAAAGGGGTACATTTTTCTTCATGAATCTGCAGTTTCATTTTAAAAGAGTTTTAAAATGTTTTGACTACAAAGGTTTATACTGACTGACCACAAAAACATCCATCCATCCATTTTCCAAGTCGCTTATCCTACTGGGTCGTGGGGGGTCCGGATTCTATCCCGGAATATATGGGCACGAGGCAGGGAACAACCCAGGATGGGGGGCCAGGCCATCGCAGGGCACACTCACACACCATTCACTCATGCATGCACACCTACGGGCAATTTAGCAAGTCCAATTAGCCTCAGCATGTTTTTGGACTGTGGGGGGAAACCGGAGAACCCGGAGGAAACCCCACGACGACATGGGGAGAACATGCAAACTCCACACACACCGCAAAATCATAACTAGGCCAAAACCATTTTAGTGACATTGTTGTTAAGGTATGATTATGATGTTTTGCTGACACTTTAATCCAAAGTCAGTACATTTTCTTTTAATCTTTTTATATAGCTAGATATTACATCCATCTTCCAAACTTATGCTAGACATTTTATTTAAGGAATTCAGGAGTCCCACAGCAGAGCATTTTCTGGGACTTCAGCTGTCAGTCCATATTATAACGTGTGCAGTCTTAACTGCAACATTACCTTTCAATCTATTTCACACTCACTTGTTTCTTTTTCCTGAAAACGCCTGGGCCAAAAGTACAAGTTTTTTTTCCATATTTCTGGCATTTTCTTTAACATTTTTTATTAATGACTATGTTTAAATTCCATTAATACAGCAAATTACGTCTAATTTAAATCTCTCATTCTCTTGAAAACCGCCTTATTGGCTTGAACTCAATTCTTTTAAGGTGCAGAGATCTGCATTCCAATGACCACCGAATATTTGAAATTGAATTCATCGTACGCGCATGGATCACCCTACACTAGGGTTGAGGCTCCTTCGCTTGATCCACAATGTCTAGCACTGAACATAAATAATCAAGTGCTTTTTCACGAGACTACAAAGGCAGTCTGGAATCACAATGTGGGGATGCCAGCACATGGCATCTATGGAATGGCCTGCAGGTCATCACCAACTACAAAGGACAGGAGTGTCGGATTATAAATTCTCATGTCACAGTAGAATAAGTCTTTTGCAAGATTTGAGGCTGAAAAAATATTGACCAGAAATGCAAAGCTCTCTGAACTTTCTGAACAGGATGGAAGGAGATCTAAATCACAAATCATGTGGTGCTAATGACATTGATTCTTGTGTTCTGAAGTCGGTTACAGGTGCCCAACATTGCATTGTCCATGTCCCTTGTCCACCTGCGCTTCCAGAGGACCATACTTTTGCCACTGCTGAAAACCACACAGATGTGGCTGTCAACCTGCCAATAGCAGTGTTTTTCAAACCCCCCAGACAGTCTATGTATTTGCTCCCTCCCAGCTAAAGATGGACTGTCAGGCAGGGAGCTGGGAGGGGGTAAAAACAAGAACCATCTGGAGATGACAGCGGCCAATGGCATTCACCTCACTGGTTATTAAGTGGAAGATGTGATTAGTCAAGTAGCGCATCAACATCATTGTTCCGGACTCTCTGAACCCCATACAGTTTGCATGCCGGAGGACTAGGTCAGTGAATGATGCTGTATCTCTGGCCCTTAACACCACCCTTAAACACCCTTAGGATACGATTCACTGATTTCAGGTCAACTTGAAACACCATCATAGCAGGAAAATCAGATGGGAAAAGTCAGGGAACTGAACCTCAGACACCCCTTGACTTTTGGCAGACAGACCCAACTTGTAAAGTTTGGGAATAAAACCTCATCCAGTCTGATTTTCAACAAGTGTTGTACACCCTCTTCACTCATGACTGCATTGCCAAGTTCATAAATTACCGCAAGATCAAATTTGCTGCTGATTCCCCATAACCAGTAATTAGGGGTGGTGCATGCATCAGCAGGTTAGGACTCTGTGTCTATGATCAGATAGGTGGCCAGTTCAAATACAAACAACAACAAACAAATGTATTTTTGTATAGCGCATTATCACAACATTACATCGTCTCAAAGCGCTTTACAGCATCCTCACCCAAAGCCCCCAGTGAGTAAGCCAAAGGCGACAGTGGCAAGGAAAAACTCCCAAGAAGGAAGAAACCTTGGGAGGTACCAGACTCAAAGGGGGAGCCCATCCTCCAGGGGCCGGCAGGGAGAGTCAAATAGGAGAGATGGTTAAGTGCCAAGTCATGCTGTCCAAGTCATAAGATTTGAGACACAACCGGGGAGCAGGGAGGTGACGACAAGCCGTTGCCGACTGTCCTTCCAATCACTAGGCAACCAGAAGTAAGGCAGTGGGTCGTACATGGAAGATGACACAAATCTCATGGCCGGCAGAGTGAACATGTTGGACCCTTGAGGAAGGCCGTTATCACAGAATATTGCTTCAGGGGCAGCAAATAAATATCTGATAAATGCTTCGCTTTCAACTGTGTCTGTGTGTCTCATAGGTGAGTAAGATGGGATATATGAAAACTATGGAATCCGTAAGTGTGTAAACTTGTATAATGGCCAGTCATTATCATCACGGTAATGATTCCTTATACAGGAGGCGGAGTGGTGCCTTGAATATAAACAAAAAGGAGATTGTTGTGAATTTCAGGAAGCAGCATTTACACTGGAGTGACCATGCTTTGCTTCCGCATCGCAGTAGAGGCCATAAAGGACGACACCAGTGCTATATTTCATACAGCAAATCAAGGGGCCAGGCAGATAAAAAGAAAAGAAAGAGAGCAAAGTGAAAAGATGCTGGTGAAATTGCACAACGTTAGCTGAAGATCTGTATCTGGACCTGAATCTGCGTGATTTTATACATTGTACTGCTGCCATAAGATTAGCTTATTAGATATTTGCTTCAACAAGCAGTTGAACAGGTGTACCTAATAAAGTGGCCAGTGACTGTATAATCAAAAAAAGGAAAATACTAAATACAGTTGATCCTACCGCCTTGTGGGGGTTAGGGGCGCAAACTGTTTACAAGTATATGTACAAGTACAAGTAGATTTGCAATTTATTGACCCTCTTGGCAAGCAGTGCTGTGCGATGTGAAAAGGTATGAGAAACGTGAGCTACAAAGAGCACTGCGCTATCACTGTGAAATATCACGTGAGAAGCTACCATAAACATGCCTGGTTGTCCGTCACACCAGCAACATATATATCATGCATTTATTAGTTAATTAATTTTTTTTGTGTCGTTTGCTTGCCTTTGTGCATCGTCTGTAGCTTATGCAGAAACTCCCAAAAAATCCCATTTAACTTCTTCTGCCGAGTCGACAACATATATCAAAACCGCGATGGGGACAGTTGTGAAGTAGATGGGTCGACTATTGATTTTAGATAGACAGCTTGAATTTATAACAGGAGTAACAAGGGCATGGGATCCCTCTGCATTCAGTCATACAGTACTAGGAATACATAAATACGGTACATTTACATAAGATTAAGAATTTTACCTTTAAAAAATGAGATATGCTACTATTTGATTGCCACTGCATTACTTTTCCTATGAATGGTATTACTGAGTATCTTGCTGGTGTTTTTTTGAATCTATCGTGATGACAGTTTTTTTTGTGTGTGAAGGACAATACTTTGTCCCAAAGAACCTGATTAGATGTTTTGGCAGCTTTGCACTGTGGCAGATGGTCTCAGTTGGACTCGTATCCGTCAGCAGTCTAGAATTTAGGCAGCAGTCCAATAATGTTTTAATTATTGTTGAACCTACTTACATAGGAATTAGTGTTACTGAAATGACTTGCATAATAGGACTACATGTTCTATCCCTGGACTGTGGCTGCACTAATTTGGACCTCAGACATATAATTAATTTTAGATTTAATCATTTTGAATGAGTGCCTTACATTATGATTACACTCTTAAGGCAAATTGATTTATTTTACCGCTGTAGCATCAGAACTGCCTTCCTGGCACAGTGGTGATGCCACCATCTTCTCATGGGGCAAAGTAAATGGCAATAAGTGTGCAATAAAGAGCAAACTACACTGATCAGCTATAACATTAACACCACTGACAGGTGATGTCAATAATGTTGTTTATCTCATTACAATAGCACATGTCAAGGGTGCCATTTTATATTAGGCAAGTTAACAGTCAGTTCTTGAAATTGATATGTTGGAAGCAGGAAAAATAGGCAAGTGTAAGGATCTCTGACAAGGGCCAAATTGTGATGGCTAGACTACTGGGTCAGTCCATCTGAAAAAGGTGACGTCTTGGGGGTGTTCCTGGTATGCAGTGCTTAATACTTCCAAAAGTGGTCCAGGGAAGACCAACCAGAAAGCCATGGGTGCTTGGGGAGCGCAGGCTAGCCCGTCTGGTCTGATCCTGCAGGAGACCTACTGTAGCTGAAAACGTCAATGCTGGCTATGATAGAAAGGTGTCAGAACACACATTGTATCACAGCTTGCCGCGTATGGGGATGTGTAGCGGCAGACTGGTCAGAGTGCCCATGCTGACCCCTGTCCACTGTGAAAAGCGCCTACAATGGGCACGTGGGCATTAGAACTGGACCATGAAGCAATGGAAGAAGGTCACCAGGTTTGATGAGTCATGTTTTCTGCTACACCATGTGCACAGCTGGGAGAACGTGTGTTGTTTACTGGAAGAAAAGATGGCACCAGGATGCACTATGGGTAAAAGGCAATTCAGTGGAGGCAGTGTGATACTCCGGGCAGTGTCCTGCTGGGAAACCTTGGGTCCTGGCATTCATGTGGATGTTACTTTGATGTGTACCAACTAGCTAAACGCTGTTCCAGACCAAGTACATCCATTCATGCCAACTGTAATACCCAATGGCAGTGGCCTCTTCCAGCAGGATAATGAACCCTGCCACACTGCAAATATTGTTCTGGAATGGTTTGTGGAACTGGACAGTGTCGCATTTTTGCCAGAGACGTGGTTCTGCAGGATTTATTTCTTTTGTTACAGAGACGGAGATTGATACACAAGGGGTAATGACAGACATCTTAAATGGGAAGGAGCTTCATTCTCTAATACCAACACAACAAGCTGTTTCTAGATGGTCTCCACCCCATATACATTCCAGTCATTGTGCTTTTCTAACTAGGTTCCGTTCCTTTACCATGCTTGTTCACTACAGGAACATGAGTAATTTTAGCCATTTCAATAGAGATTCCTTATATAGAAACATAGCTTTATTACCCTAAAACACTCAGAGAGAGAGAGAGAGAGAGGGGGATTGGGAAACATGGTCACTGGCAGGAGATTGGGGATCAGAAGCACACAAAAATACACAGTAGGAGAATACTCTGGAGAAAAGAAGGAGATAGAATAAGATTTTGCAGTTGCACATGGGTCAATTTCTCGCACTGGTTGCAGTGCTTAGACTGATTTTATAGGAAACGGGAATCGTGGGAATCGGTACAGGAATGAGTAGCAGCTGTCAGTATTCAGGTGTGAGCGACTGGCAAAAGGATGTGGTTGAGGTGCAGATGATGGATCAGAACTGAACATTACACATACCACTAATCATAAATAGGCAAAATCACCTTAGACATTTTATAGGCTAAATTTCAGTCGAAACGCAAGATTAGACAAACAAATGGAACAAAATAGAGACCCAAATCAAGCCCCAGTCCTTATTGCATCTGATTTTTCTGCTCAAAATTTTGTAAAGGTGGATGTGAGTGCGACAGGGGTGGCCGCTGTTTTACTGCAAGAAGGTGGTGAGAATGTAACTAATCCTGTTTGTTATTTTTCTAAGTAATTGAACAAACATCAAGTGCATCGTGCTGCCATCGAAAAAGAAACTTTAGAGCATTTGTGGGCTTTGCAGTATTTCGAAGTGCATGTACGTGTATTCAGACCGTAACCCATTGCATTTTCTCATAGCTCATATGCAATCACAACGAATGGCCGACGTGCTGGTCGCTTTCAGAGCAGGATTATAACTTGATCATTTAAAACAAGCGAGGGACTCGCAATATTATGAGGCTAAATTGTGAGCTAAGCGCGCTCAGCTCGTAGGGGTGGGCATGTGACGTGAAGACACACAGCGGTTATTATGTGCTGTCTGTTTCTCTCTTTCTTTGCGTGTGTGTTGACGCAGTCTCCCTGCTGGACTCTTAGGAGGAACCTGCGTACAATGGTGCATCGTCCTTACCTGGTGCTGATTACGTGGGTGGGGCCTGTGTTCAATGGCAGATTATGTAGGTGGAGCCTAACTATATAATGTCCCTGAGTCAGGAAGATGAGACCCCCCCCCCTTTTTTTTTTTGTTTTTGCCTCTATCTCTGTCACTGACTGTGATTATTTGCCTTTTGACAGGATGCTTCTCACACATACACTCAGAAACTTTTGGGCTGCAGCAGACTTGAAAGGGAAGTGGCCTTTGTTCACAAGTTCAGCCACAAGTTCAGCCGCTCCTCTTTGCTCACAAAAGCTTTTTGGTTTTTGTTCTTCCCAAGCAGTTGCTAAGAGAACCCATTTTCCTTTAGATGGAGTTTCTCATAGAGAATGGTGCATTCGCCTCTGGCACCATCGGCAGGCTGGCAGTTATTACAGCAAACAGATCCCTTTGTTTCCTTCAACTCTCTCAAATTGTACTCAGCTTAGCGGGGATCAAGCAGTGTGCTGATTCTCAGAAGTTTCCGCGTTAGACAATTTCAATATTTGACAAGATTCAATTCTTTTTTTCTCTCCATCATCTGCATGCTGTCCTCAGTTGGCATCGACATCTTGTGAATGTGCCACATCACTGGAGTAACAGGAGAAAAATAGTGATAAGAGATTCTGCTGACAGAATCACTGGTGACAGGATTTAGTTGGCTGGCGTCAGCCTATAGCACTGTTACAGCCAACTGCAGAAATATTAGCACCCCTCACCGAAGTGAGCAAAAACATTAATGTAATATAGATCCTACATACAATCGTTATAATTTTCGTCAAATGTTTGGCGAAATTGCTAGCTATTCATTTAATAATTTATTCCTGCAAAAGTATTATCTTTGGAATAGTTTATTATGTCAGGAACATACGTGGCAAAATTATTGGCACCCTTGAAGAATACTATAAATAAATAATAAAGAATTTGTGTTTTTATAGAAAAAAAATGTTTCTTGGTATTAATTTTAGTATCTAGTAACTATTGTTGTCTATGACCATTTCCTCATTCACTGGGGTATAAATATGAGGTAACACACAGATAAAATTCTTTTGCCGTCCATCGATATGGGTAAAGTCAAAGAGCACTCAACTCAACTAAAGATAAAAGCTGGTGAGCTGCATAAATTGGGGAATGGCTACAATACAATGGCAATCAGTTAAAATTAGCAGTAAGCACAATCAGAGCCATAGTAAAGAAGTTTTGAGAAGCATGGAACTGTTGAAAATTTACCAGGAAGGGGATGCAACCACAAACTGCCTCTGCGTACTGTGAGGAGGGTGTCAAGAGGGGCAAAGAGCATCCTGAAGATCACAGCCTCACAAATGCAGTGTTTAATTGAATCTTTGGGTTTCACTGTTTAAAAATCAACAGTGATACACCACCTTCATGACCAGCTTTTTGGATGAATTCCATGAAAGATGCCTTTCCTGAGACTAAGAAACAAATCCCAGTGTCTGAACTTTGCTTAAAACATTAGAGTTACACCTGGATCAGATGAGACAGAAATCGAGCTTTTTGGCCATGCACATCTTCTTCACGTTTGGCAAAAAAAGGGAATTGCATGCAAAGAACAGCACCTCATACTCACGGTAAATTATGGTGCTGGCTCTTTGATGCGTTGGGGCTGTTTTGCTACCTGTGGTCCAGGGCCTCTTGTTAAGATCAGTGGCATGATGGATTTAATTTAATACCAGACCATTTTAGGCCGAAATCTGGTTGCCTCTGCCAGAAGGCTGAAACTGGGCCATGGTTGGGTCTTCCAAAAAGACAACAATCAAAAGTGCACATCTAAAATTGAACAGAAATGGTTGCAGCAACACAAAATCAAGGTTTTGTAATGGACCTCTCAGTCTCAGCCAAATACTAGCAGCATGACACAAAAAACTGCCTTGTCCACAAGGCTGAGTGGTAGCATTTCTCTGACCAAGAATCGAGTAACTGTGTGTGTGCATTTAGGATGTACTCTCACTAGCTGGTCCGTATTGTGTCTAAGTATGTTTGATCTCCGAAGTCCATGCCCAGGCACGGTATGCTTAACAGTGTCCTGGTCCACTTGGAGAGGTAGGCCAGAACACGAGTAGTCGGACTTGGGCGTGGTATAGATGTAGTGTGATCGCTAACTATGCCCAGGTATGGAACACAGACATGACGTCAGTGATGCGACTGACATATGCATCTGCACATGTGCACTATATATGAACTGAACCTGGCATGAATGCATGGTATATGTTTCTGTGTGCTCGTTTGTCAGTTAGAACTGAGTGAGCACAGTGCGTGTGCTGGAGGTGCCACGACTATTCGCTCGCTATTGCTAATCAAGTTTCTCAAACAATGGATGCAAGAAAGAGATCAGGTGCGGCTGAGAAAGTCAAACTGCTTTAGCAGCTAAATATGGTATTTATTATTCATTTTCTCCTTGAAATGTCAGCAATACATTTATCACGGTAATGACACTTGCACTGTGACATCATTTATCAAAGATCCCCGAAAGCAAAGACAAAATCGTTTGGTCTTGGGCATAAAACTCCCAGGATAAAAATTAGTCCCACTCTGTACATGGTGTTCGATAAAGCAGAACGATGCTATTACATCACCTGGCAAGAGCCAGTGGTTCTGCTGTGTGCTGAAGAGCATTTTAAGTATTACCTCTATGGTCTGCCCTTCACTGTCAGAACTGCCCATTTGACCCTTCAGTGTTTGATGTCTTTTAAAGGGCCAAGTTGCATGCTGGATTGAAGAACTGCAATCCTATAACGTCAGAGATATGCTTACGGCTAGGCCACAACGCGCAAACGCAAAAGGTGGCAATGTGCAGTTGATGGATGCAATTACTGGGGGAAGAGGGAGGCTTGGGAGAGAGAGATGTGTGGTGTAGAGGTGGAGATGTACTTATGCAGGGCTGATGTCTGGGAGCCAGGAGCAGCAGGTGGTGAGAATAGCAGAGTGGGAGTTACAGTAGGAGAGGGATACAGACTGGCAACCCATGGTCCAGTGGGTCCAAGACCAGCAGTAGCCGCCCCAGGAGGAGGTGGCTGATCTTTTGCCTGCTACAAAAGGCTTATGGGCTTTGCGTCTGCAAGATGGGGTGTCTGGAAAGAGCTTGCCAAAGGTGAAGATGGATGACAGGTTGTCCCCAAGTCCACATGTGGGAGGACCCCCCCCCCCCCCCCCCCCCCCCGCCCCCTTGGGCTGCTCGCACCTAACCCCACTTTGGCGTTAGAATAAAAGATTATGCATATGAAAGACTGACAACTGGCACTAACTGCGTACATGAACCTCATGTCTGCGTCAATGAAGACAGCATTAAAGTCGATTTTCGGAGGAAGGATGTGTGCTTCAATGGTAGGTATTAAAGCGATTCCAGAAACTGTACGTGGCTTAACGGAAACGCCAGGGAAGCAAATTGCATTCCCATGGTGACCAACAGAAGACCGCGCTTCCTGGAATAAATCCACTGAATAGGTACAGTCAGGGATCAAAATGTGATGTATGTTAGAGCACTTTGCATTGGGCTTAAAGACTGTCCACACAAAAGGTTGCAAGTAAAAATAGCGGACGAAAAATAAGAGTGCAATATTACTCTGTCTGTTAAAAAATGTACTGCGTGACTGAAGTACAGTCCTTAGCGACTGAATGTTTTGGATCTGCAACGAAAAGCACAGCAAGCGCGTGAACAGGAAAATCGAAAATACGTCTTAAAATCGAATAACAAATGAAGCATTTAAAAATATTATCAGTAATATAATTAATTGTGACTTATTTATTCTCTAATAAGTTTCAGATTTATTTGCTCAGGAACTTCAAGTATGTGGACCCAGTACACCAGGGGGCAGTGTAGGCTATGTATAGGACTATAGACTATCTTCAGGATTTACTGGTTCGGTC
Organism: Brienomyrus brachyistius; assembly: GCF_023856365.1. NCBI lineage: Eukaryota > Metazoa > Chordata > Actinopteri > Osteoglossiformes > Mormyridae > Brienomyrus > Brienomyrus brachyistius. The sequence continues at coordinate 15,359,811 of NC_064537.1, read as the reverse complement.
CAAAAATGAAACCACAAAAAAAGTTTATGTATGCCTATAACTTCTATCCCAGTGCTCCTGACTGTGGGCCTCATATGCAATAGGCTGCACACTCATCTTCATCCAGAATATGCAGATATGATAACGTTTCTAACTCTCACGCCAACCATGGGGTCAAATTGACCCCAAAGGCACATATCAGGTGACTTCTCACGGTAATATAATTATTGTAGGAGCACTTAAGAGCTAAACAGAAATGAAATGTACATCAAAACAAAGTCATCAAAGCTATTTTTCATGCTTTAAGTTATCCTTTTGCAAAAGCGAGTGTTGTCACATTTTTTATGAAAATAAATCAATGCAGTAGCTTATAAGACAGAGAAGTGTTGTTAGAATTGTATTGTTAAAAATAAAGAAATCATGTGCCATAACTGCCCATGGCACAAGCTATTTTACTCCAATTCAGCTTCCTCTTTAGTTTAATTCAATTTTATTTCAGTTTCAGTTTAATTTATTCAAGCTACTTTTTAATTTTTTATGCTATTCGTTTGCAACAAGTAATCACTCATTTCGTATGGAAGAAAAAAATATTTTGATGTTTGCGATGGGGGTTGGGTGAGGATGGGTTTAATCAAATATTATTTTAATAATGATAGGGGGAATCTGACTAGCAAGTCAACAAGATCTGAGTCAACTCAGTAAATGGTATCAGAATATGAGCAAGGAGGAAAGGAGCAATGTGGCAGAGCTGAGAGATCCTTTAAGGAAACAACTATTTTCAAAAATTCTCTGCAAAAACACTAGGGAACTGGCTAGGAGAAGAGCAGAAGGTACATCAAATCCTCACCAAGTTCACCACAAGGTTACTAGTGGACAAATGGTGCAACAAGCTGTAATGTCCAAAGCAGGAAGTAGAGGATTATCTCAGGAGGACCTGCTGAGACCTGTCGAGGAACCAGGAGCTAGAACAGTAGGACAGACTTCTGATTGCTCCAGAGCCACAGGTAAGGTTTGACATGGCAGACCCAAAGCTTTCAAGAAGTATGATCATTATTAAGATCTTTAAGAAGGCCAGAGCGAGGTCTCTGAAGACTGATGCAGGTCATTTGCAGGAAAGGCAGAATGCCAGAGAGGTGGAAAAGGGCAAGTGTATGCTGGAGGACTGGAACGCTGGTTACAGAGGCCGGGGTGATATTCAAGCCAAGGTGTTGAAGACAGGGAGGGCGCATAACATCACTAGGTTCAAAATCGGGGGAGAGGAGATACCAACACTGCCAGATACACCAGGGAGGAACCTGGGGAAGGGGTCTGATGACAGCCTCAGGATTCTGCAGGAATCAAGGGGGTGGTGGGAAATGCAGAGGGTCGAATACAAAGAGTAAACAAGAGCGGCCAACCGGGGAAACACAAAACTGGGCCAGAACAACGACTCTGAGATAAAGGCAGAGTCACGTTTTTGCAACTTACCACGGAAAGGATATATGTAATGGAATAGGAAGAGAAAAGTTGGTTTTCAGCCTGAAAGAACAGGACTGGTTAGCACGGTTTTTTCTAAGATGAAAGCTTGCAGGCCGGAAGGCTTAGCTGACTTCTTTTTTTCACCCAATCTGACCAACTGGTAAATTAATTGTTCCAATATGCTGCGTTGGCATGGGGAGATGTGGGTCTGCGTTTGGACCCTGACGTTTGGCGTGTGCCTCAGCAGGCTAAGCCTTCGGGTCTGTGATCGAAAGGTTGCTGGTTTGAGCCCCGGCCTTGGCAGAACATTCACACGTCCATCGTCCCTTGAGCAAGACCCTCAGCCTTTAGCTTCCTGGGGCCTGCAAGATGGCTGACCTTCTGCTGAGGGGAGCAAGATGGGTTGGGTGAAAAGACAGTTTCTCCTTGGAGACGTATAAAGTACCACTATTCTGTTCTATAATGGACATACAAAGGACCTTGTCAATACACGTGAGTTGTCTCCTAAAGCTTTTTCCTTTCAGTGCTCAGTGAATGTACACACACACACACACGCACACACACACACACGCACACACACACACACACACACACACACACACATTCGTGTAATCATATCTTTTTGGGGACCACTCATTCATTTCTATGGGAATAATGCTAACCCTAACTATGACAACCTTAACCCCTACCCAGCCCTAACCATAACCATAAGTAACCAACTATATTAAAAAATGGGAAATAACACACAGAATCATTAAAGCACCATACAAGCATCTAACATGTTAACCTGTACAGTACCAACCCATGTTTGCAGGCCATGTCTGGTGAAGCATCTCCATACCCTAGCCATGGAAAAACATGAATTTGGATTAATGATGTGAAGCTGGGCTTAAATAAACAGCCATAGAAACTATTACAGGACATCAGCAGGGAGCCATTTGAGGGATAAGCACTTTATCAGTCCTTGGCTTTTAATAAAGACAAAGTCAAAGAGACAAGCCAGACAATAAGTGGTTCTTCACTGGCCTCCGGCAAGATGAATATTATGTTGTTCTGTATCTTGTTATTATATGCAAGGCCTTGTAAAATCATCTCGTTAAGGCCATAAGGTTTTTCAGATTAAACAATTTTATGTTGAATCTGGTAGCTAACTTTGCTCACCACCAAAATGAATCCACTAGAAGATTCAAGGTATGAGTCTTGATTTTGTAATTTATCAATATTTCATGCATTATTAAAGGGAAATGGTAATCTTCTGAAAAACTCTTAGTGGTCATCAACATAACATATACACCATACTACAGTATAACCATCTCAGTTAAGGAGCATAAAGATTAAGAAAGAAAATACAAATTGTTTTAAGTGGAATGTATTGGAATTAATTACAGCATGATGTATTAATGAACCACTGAACTATGGTTCACTGAACTGAGTAAGAATGACTGATGAGTAGGTTATGCTTCAGAGGAAGCCATTCGGTGTGGTGATTGAATAGCTAATTATGTGTCTGTAAACTTTTGCTATAAATGTATATGTGCATAATCATGTCTGACTATCTAGATTTCTTGGTAGGTAGGTACAGTAATGGATGGTAGTCTAAACGCCAGAACGATAATGTGTTGAACTGATTCATTAGTGGCGTTTCTTGAGTTGCATCCAGGAATCAGGGATTCTTAGCTAAAATTTAAAAGGCAGTTTCTCACTTTTGTGTGAGACTGTAATAAAAACGTACAGTAAGTATTGCTTTGAGTTTACTGCAGAATGTAGTGGTTCATTAACAAGGTCAGATAGTATTTTGTGAAACAGAAATATATTTCTCTCCTGACACAGTTACAGCACACTAAAATGCTGTGAACACATTTTTGCTCATAGAATACTTTCCAGTAACACTTTGTTACCCCAGAGATGTGCACAGTGCCAACTACTCTTCTTATTATTATTATTGTTAATGATACATTAGATTTATATGGCACTTTTCAAATCCCCAAAACACTAACAGTGTTCAGTAAAAGAGAGCACGGCCTGGGAGTAACAGACACACAAGATGGGCAATACAGTAATGTGGAATATATGGAGTAGTAGATGGATGAAGAAAGATGGAGGGGGGGGGAGGTGGCACAGGGGGACCAAGGTGAAGACAGCAGAATGGAGGGAACTAGAAGGATTTGAAGACTGGGAGTGAGGGGTTGTTATTGAAATTGGATGGAAGGGAATTCTGAAGCTGAGGGGCCACCCAGAAGAAAACTGTGGTGGTTGGAAAGAGAAGCAGCGAGAAGCCCAGAAGAGGAAGATCCATGAGCATGTGGAAACTTCTAGGGCAGGAGAAGGTTAGACTAATAGCAGGGAGCAAGATTGGAAAGCGCCTTACAGGGGAGAAGAAGAAAGTGGATGTGAGGTTTCACAGGGAGCCAGTGCAGGTCACAGAGGAGCGGAGAATTGTTTAGGTAGATATTGTTGAAGAAGCACGCTGCAGAGTTCTGGACCATTTCCAGCGTCTGCCGGGGTCTGGAACTGATACCAGTCAGGAGGGAGTTACGGTAATTGAGGAGGCTGGAAGTGGAAGGTATGGATGAGGGAATCAGCGGAAGGTTGGGAGAACCATGGTCTGATGCAGACCATGTTACATAAGTGAAAATAGAGGGTTTTCCCGGTAGCAGAAATGTGACTGTCGAAGGAGAGTGAAGGGTCCAGAATTATGATAAAGTTGTGAACCGTCAAAGAGGGAATAACTGCTATGCCATCAATGATGAGTGTAAACAAGTGAGCTTTACTGAGGAACGATTTTTGGCCGATCATGACAAACTCAGTTTTGTCACTGTTCACCTTGAGGAGATTGTGTGTCATCCAGGTCTTTACTACAGATTAACATACTTCAATTTAGGACAAGAGTGCTGAGTGGATTGTTTTAGTGCTGAGGTAAATCTGGCATGGCATCATCAGCATGGCAATGGACATTGCGGTTGAATTGTTGAATAATACAGCCGAGGTGGAGACTGCATAAAACAAAGAGACCCAACCATGAGGAACCCCATAAGTACCCTGAGATGGAAATTCACTGTTTGCCATCTTTCAGGTAGAATGAGAACCAGCCTGTGGTGGTACTGTCAATGGCCGGGTCACAGAGTCTTGAGAGGATGATACTGTGGGACACTGTTGAAGGCTACAATCAGACACAGTGGGACACACCACACCAAATGGCCATCCATCCATCCATCCATTTTCTAAACTGCTTATCCTACTGGGTCGCGGGGGTTCCGGAGCCTATCCCAGAAGCAATGGGCATGAGGCAGGGAACAACCCAGGATGGGGGGCCAGCCCATCGCAGGGCTCACTCACATACCATTCACTTACACATTCACACCTACGGGCAATTTAGCAACTCCAATTAGCCTCAGCATGTTTTTGGACTGTGGGGGGAAATCGGAGTACCCGGAGGAAACCCCATGACGACATGGGGAGAACATGCAAACTCCACACACATGTAACCCAGGCGGAGACTCGAACCCGGGTCCCAGAGGTGTGAGGCAACAGTGCTAACCATGCCGGTGATAGCCGGATGTATGATTTTTGTTGATGCTTTATTGATCCCTGTGGGGAAATTCTCTTTATGCCTCCCGCAACTTACTCTCTGCAGGTAAGAACAAGCAGGCTGTGAAGGGCAGCTGCCCACAGCAACACAGCAAGCGGGGGGTCAAGGACCTGTAGATGTGCCAAGGCTGGGGCTTCAGATGTAAACTTCTGATCACAGGCACAGAGGCTTAGTTTCCAGAGCCTTAGTTCCCAGAACTTTGTTTATCAGAACTTTGTGCGTAAAAAGACGTCGAAACTTTCATATGCAGCTTTTTATACGAAACCTTATTTATCAATGCAAACTTGATTGGAAAAATGCGTATATTTATGGAAACTCTGGGGTAGGTGTATACAACACCTTGTACAAACTGGGAATAGGTCACACCCATTCAAAAGCAGGGAACTGCAAGTAAGCCAGCTAAGTGACTGTGTGCATGCCGACTTTTCATATCACCAAATAGATAGATAGATAGATAGATAGATAGATAGATAGATAGATAGATAGACAGATAGACAGACAGATAGATAGACAGACAGATAGATAGATAGACAGACAGATAGATAGATAGATAGATAGATAGATAGATAGATAGATAGACAGACAGATAGATACTGTAGATAGATAGACAGACAGACAGATAGATGGATAGATAGATAGATAGATAGATAGATAGATAGATAGATAGATAGATAGATAGATAGATAGATAGATAGATAGATAGATAGATGGTATGTTATCAGGGCAGTGAGAGGGTATGAGCAGGGTAAAAAGCATGCAGGTTCCTGGAGGGAGCGTCACAGGGTAATAGTGGCAGACAGGTCTGCAGACAGGTGCAGAGTGGTCAGACAGCTGGCAGGAAAGCAAAAAGAGCCATTGAAAAACAGTGAAAAACAAACTACGTAGGCTAGTGGATTGGGTAAAACACACTGTGAACAATTTTTTTTAAAAAAGAGCATAAGTCACAGAAGAGAGAGACACTGGGGCAAGTGGCAGTCGAGCAACAGGATTCCAGCTGTGGTCTTTAGGTAGTAAAATACACACAGGCGTGGTTGGACTTACTGTGAACTGCCAAAGAATGATAAATATACACAGTATACTGTATATAGTGATTCTTTTATCACTCAAATTCAATGTTTGTTTACCTCTATTGTGAAAAGTTTCACATATATTTTTAACTATTCCCATGATAGCCTCAACTCTTCTGGGAAAGGTGTCCATTAGATGCTGGAAAATAGTGGGTGGGATTTTCTGCAAGGGCATTGGTAAGCTTGGGCAGAATCTTGCGCATTCTGTGTTCCAATTCATCCTATAATTCAGTGCTCCACAATCCGATCCTCGGTGACTCACAGTCGGTCCACATTTTGCCTCGCTTCCAACTCCCTACCAGAAGCTGGGTTACAATCTCTGGCTTTTTTGGGGGATGGAGGTTGTGTATTTACGTTGATTTTCTATTACTGGGAGCTGGGATGGAGCAAAACTGTGGACTGTCTGCAGGTCCTTGAGGACCGGATTGGGAAACCCTGCTGTAGATATTCTGTTGGGTTGAGGTCAGGGCTCCACACAGGCCAGACAAATTCCTCCACTTCTAAGGAAACAACATATGTGTAAACCTCACTCAGTATGAAGGAGCTATACTCATAAGACAGGGCCTTCCCTTCCCCTGTTGCCACAAAGTAGGAATTCCAGAATTAGCAAAAATATCAATGTATGCTGTAGAATTAATCTTTGCTTTCACTGCAACCAGGGGCCCCGGTCTTTACCATGAAAAACAGTCCCAGACTATTATTAGTAAGCCAATTTATAGTTGGCATCACTTATGCAGACATGGAGAATTCTCAGTCTTCTGTCACCCTTCCAAATAGTGAATGGTGATTTATCACTGCGGAGAACACGCTTCCACCAGTCCAGGGTCCCACGCTGGTGCTTCAGCTACTCACCCATGGAAAATCCATTTTGTTAAGCTCTCAACAAATGCTTGTGTTGGCATGGAGCGTTCCAACTTCGGCACTTGGCGGACACTTTCTGTGACTTTGTTGCCTCGACTATTGTTGTTCCTCGATGTTTCCACTTCACAATCACTTCACTTATAGTTCACTGGTAAAGTGCTCTTGAAGCTTCTGTAAAGCTGGTGAGGTCGATCTGTTGGGAAAAAGGTGTTGCCATCACACTGAAAATAACTCAAGTCTTCTGTATCACCCTTTCTAGGCCCATATGCAATTTTTGTTGCATGGTTGTGTGCTTAATTCCATATTAGTGTCAGCAATGGGCATAGCTTAATTGGACAATTACACTAACTAATAGGGGTATCCTAAGTCTTAATAGGAGTATACTCAGTCTACACAAATAGTATATTTGTCTATTTGTCTTTTTGTATTAGCCTAATGTCTTAAACTATACCAATGAAAATCCCCACAAGTGCTGAAGCACAACTTAGTCAAATGTAATGGAGTGAAACTGAACAAATATTATACCTTTTAATGTCTTGTCTGTGCTTTTTAAACGTCGACTAACTACCTGGATGATTCTTTTTCTGTTGGGGTGCTTTTACATGACTGAGAGGTGCCAAACACTGTAGGACAGAGGTGTTCATAAATATTTCACTTATGCTATTGCTAAAATGTTTCGTTTGAGGTAATTACTGTAACTTTTGAATTACACTCCTTCATTTACCTTATAATTATAAGAGGAGCACCAGGAGATCCAAGAGTGAATAGCTGCCCATTGAAACATCTGCCCCCACCAGGAAATGCCAACATGATACGAGTTAGATACTGTACTGTATATGTCATATCAAATTACATTTTTATTCATGGACTCTTTGATAATCTAAAACTAACAAGTACAACCCATGTTAATGTTACTTACAAGCTTCTATATAAAATATAAAATAAACAGCCCCAATTTGTTGTTGACTATGAACACAGCACAAGCGTGTGAACCGGTTGAAATGGTCAATGTGTGAGAATTGACAGCCCTGCTTAGCTGTAATAGATTATTCAGTCAGCTAAAATAAGAAGTAAATAGATATTAGTGAACATACAGTAATAACAAAAAAATATTGGAACTCCTGCGCTCCACCACTCCTCTCATGAAAATTGTTACAATTACAAATACTTTGGTATCAATATGTTAATTTCTATTGTTCGCATTGGTACAAGAAAAAAAGCAGAGAAAATAAGTCACATCTGATATCGTTCCACAAAGAATTCCCGAAGAGCACCGGACAAAATTATTGGCACCCTTGACTTAATATTTGGTAGCACACCCTTTGGAAACAATAAGTGAAATCAATCTCTTCCTGTAACCATGACTGAGTTTCTTACACCTCCCTACTGGAATTTTGGACCACTCTTCTTTTTCCAGCTGCTCCAGGTCGCTCAGATTTGAAGGGCACCTTCTCCCAGGCAGAATGGTGGCTCTAAGGCTAGGTACCCCTACTCTGTTGGGCCCTTGAGCAAGGCCCTTAACCTGCAGTTGCTTTGTTTTGGGTAGGATGTTAATCTACATCCAACCCTGCAAGCAGGTTATCCAGCCTACAGGGAAATTTGGCATTTGGTGGCAGGATTGGCACTCCAGCCACTGGAAAAAAACTCCCACAGTTCCATAGGACTAGTGTGGTGCTGAGGTATCACCAGCCACATGGCTGTACTGGTTTTTCTGTGTGGTGGGTGCAGCACCACGCTGCCCATGTATGTTCCTTACCTCTCTCTCTTCTCCCAACTGCTGTTCTGAGATCTCTCCACAGGTGTTTTATGGGCTTGGGGTCTGGCCTGATTACTGGCCACTTTAGACCTCTTCAGTGCTTTGTCTCAGACCATTTCTGGGTGCTTTTTGAAGTACGATGTAAACGAAGAGAGAAATCAGTAGGTTTGTGATTATCTGTGCGGCTACAATCCCTTCAAATATGACATGTCTGTGTTTGTAAAGATGGATGTCTGCCCACGGTTCTCTGAAATACCTGCAGGCAAAAAAGGGCTAGCTTTTATTAGGGGCTGTGATAAAATGTTAATCGCCCAAATGGCACTTCTAATACCTGAATGAGGGGGGCAGTGGGTGGTTTGAATCAGGGGGGTGCCTTTGTTGGCAGGAGCTAAAGCATGGTGGGGAATATCTATCTGGCATTAATTGATTGTAGGAAAAATTCTGATGTGCAAAGCTGCCCACATCTGAAAAGTTCATATTATTCCAGGCTTATGTTTTTTAAATTACTCATTGATTGGAAATTCAGGCACGTCACACTTGCAACTCTTGAATGTTTTTGACATTTATTATGCGCGGTGCATAAAGTGCATCGTAAACCTCCTTGCATTATTTTGGTAGTTATATTTATCCCTAAACAAGCTAGCAGTATAGTATGTTTGAGTATTTATCCGATTCCGGCACTGAGATATACATGGAAGATGAATAAGGTTGAGATGAATCATGCATGGAAACAGTCGTTAATTTACTTTTCAGTAGTTAAGAACAGCTGTTAACCATATTCTATCACTGGAAATACACACCCTAAAATTTCAAAACTCGACTAAAAAATGAATGGAAGCATTTATATGTGTGTTTTCTGCATCTGTAACTAGAGATCAAACAAGCTACTACAGCTCTCTTATATTTCCACACACCCATGGTCCATAGCACTTACCCAGTAAGAGGGGTAAGAGTGACAGTCCGCTTGGGCCATATCCCAGAAACACAGGGCGTGACGCAGGAGACACCCTGCTTGTAATGCTATTAATTATTTTTCAGAATTCATCCATCTATTCACATATTTTACATATTTTATATAATATATCGCTTGCCAGACAAAACTGGAGCTGGATTTAAGAAGGAAAAAGAAAAATAGAACATAAAAATGCCGAAGGAAATATGCAGAAAGTCACCACTGTCCTGATTCCTGTTGTTTTTATTCATTAAGCTTATTCCTCCTGTGGGGGGCTTTCATGACGATCATGCCAGGGGCGCTGCGCTGTCTCTAAGTGTTTATACTTTAGTAGGAAGCGGGCTTAGCATCCAGTCTTCTTTCTTTTTTTTTTGGGGGGGGGGGGGGAGGTGGAGTGGGGTGTTTGCTCATGCCGATTTTCTATTTCAGATTAACACAGGGTCTGCATCTTCGCTGGGTGATGCGCTCCTTCCCTTTCAAATGCCCCTTGACAACTACTTTACCCCGCAGATTCACTGAATGAGATTTGATTTCAAAGGCAGCTGCTGAGGAGGGATGTGGGCTGACCTCAGGATTCTGGCTGGTCTCAAGCCGCACTGTCCATCTTGGCAAACATGCTGGCGATGTGACTTGGGGAGTTTCATTCAGAAGCAGAGGCCCCTTGCAACGTACTCTACACAGTGGCAGGGAATGAATTGTGCTATTCGCAATGTACACATTATCTTAAATAATTCATTTCTCCTTTTGAATGGCTGAAACATTCATAAACAAACTGGGAAAATTGAAACAAAGATGTGAAAGAGAAGGCACACTATATCCAGACTGGAAACCACTTACCCACCTGCAGCCACTTGGCAATTCAGTGCATCTGTATGTAGTATGTTATGTCTCTCAATTGTAAGTTACTTCTGCTAAACTGCTGTGGTTTTAGTGGGATATCATTTTTCATTTTTTATTTCAGCAATGATGATGTTATTACTAGAAAAAAAAATTAAATATGATTTTGCTGTAGCACATGTTAGTAAAGTGACATGACTTGGGAACTGGTCAAAAACAGTGATTTGCTTAAAATATGCTGTGATCATAATTAAGTTGTAAATTTAGTAGCTTGGCTAAAGCTTTCATTCAAAGCAATCTCGAAAATGTTGTCTACTTTTGATTTATGCATTTGGGAATTTTGCTGGGTGAATTCAGGATAATTTGCTTGAGGTCTGAGAGTACTGCAGAAGGGTCCCTTGAGGTCTGAGAGTACTGCAGAAGGGTCCCTTGAGGTCTGAGAGTACTGCAGAAGGGTTCCTTGAGGTCTGAGAGTACTGCAGAAGGGTCCATTGAGGTCTGAGAGTACTGCAGAAGGGTCCCTTGAGGTTTGAGAGTACTGCAGTAGGGTCCCTTGAGGTCTGAGAGTACTGCATAAGTACTGACAGTAATTCATGTCACTCTTGTTACTTCTGTAAAGCCGGTTGAGGCTTTTCAGCATCCTGTGCATACATTTATTTTATTCTTTTTTATCCATCCATCCATCCATCCATCCATCCATCCGTCCGTCCGTCCGTCCGTCCGTCCGTCCATCCATCCATCCATCCGTCCATCCATCCAGGAGGTCAGAAGCCTAATCCAAGCCCAAGTCAAAGGTTCACCTTTGATGGGTTGCCAGTCCATTGTAGTGCACATACCACTTATACACACAATTGACCCTATTTTGCACTGGTGGAAATGATGATCCAAGGTGGCTTTGCTAGTTTCGTACCAGCGCATTCTTCCTTTCCATGCCATGCGCGCAACTCATCAAAATACCAAATGATTTGGCGCCCATTTCCTGCTGATAAGAGTAATTCATTTGAACTATGGTTTTGGGAAATACCTGCATTGTACTTGGATAGTTTGAACTACACAAGTTGCTAATGTAGTTCGTTTTGCGGAACGGATCCCCGGTATGCTAGGCAAACATGCCATTGTAATAGCAATCCAGCATAGCTCATGTGCCGCTGTCTTTTAAAGGTGAGGTGACAAGTAATTCTGATTGGTTCATTGCATGTTATGCACAAAACACCCCTCTGAATAATTGAGTTAGGACAACCTATTTGCGCCTTGCACTGGAGCGAAGTCTGGTTTTTCTGCCGTCAAAATAGCAAAATGGATTTGGAGACCCCCATAAATGTTAGTTGTACCTTGCACTTTACACTTTCCGTTAGATCGTCAAAATGGAGGAAACTTACATGACACAGGAAGAACCTGCTGATTCCACCCACACAGAGCAGGGACAGAATTCTAACCTTCAAGCATGAAGGTATGCGTGTTGCTCACTGAGAGACCCTACTGTCCTGTTCTTGTCCTGTTACACATTATTATTTACTGTAACTGGCAGCTGATCAGTTCAACCTCATCCTTCTGCAATCTTTTACTGCCTCTGCCATTTTGTAAACTGTTTAATTTCAGTTGTACAGCATATCTGGTAATTTTCATTATACTATATATAAAGTTTTCTTTTTCGGAATTGATGCATTATGTGTGCAAGTCATTCAGATGTGTTAGGAAAGCAATATTAGTGTGATTTGTTGGTCGGGGTAATATAGATTTTTATTTGTTTTACAGGATGCATTTCCAGAACAGAGGGGAAAATAAGCTCAAGTTTCAATGTTTTTTTGTAAAGAAAGTAGAACAAACACTCTCCATTTGAAATATGTTACCATCTGACATGATTAAAACGCAAGCATGAAAGAACAATGTAATATTTATGTTGTTTTTCATCAAAATGCAGCAGAATGATCTCCCCATAAAACGTGGATTACACGCTCAACAAAGCCAGAGCTGCAAATAGTACATCTACAATCTAAAATAAACTACAAACAGGCAAAATATCCACTGCAATTAATTCCCCATATTTTCTTACATGTAAAGCAATACATTAAAAATGATCCTTGATTTCTGTTCTTTTTCCAAATACTGTTGAACAATGATGCTTTAAAAGCTAGCAATAAAAACACTTTTACTGGCTTAGAAATGAAATATTTTGAGCCTTTAAGCCATTCTTTAACGATCAGGCTAAGGATACTTAAGCTTAAAGAAAATGTGCTGAATAATCCACTGAAAACTTTTCTTCTGTAGTTTATTAAGATAAACCTTCGGCACTGAAGTGAAAGTTTTTCATCTCTGCAACCATTCCAAAAATATTATCTGGAATTACAGTTAAATCTTATACAAGTTCGCAGTTTATAAGCATAGTTTTCAAGTAGTGAATTATAATGGGGAATTGCTGCAGGCATTGTTTAGGGTTGATTCGCCCATGAAAGGAACAATGTAAGAAATTTAACTTTGGTTGAATTTTGGCTGCACTGCCTTGGGACTCATCTCTTTTGGGGATACCTCAGCTAACCCCCTACCCTCAGTACTCACGCTGACTGTCGACTGCTCCACTGAAATTGCTTTGCTCTCACGCACCAAACTGTTTAGCTTTGGTTTGTGGACTTTTACAGGAGGCTTAGCCTAGCAACACTTGTACCAAGCTTGTATCTGATGGATCTATATATGCTTATTATGTATGATAGGCTGTGCATCACTTACATGTTGCTTTGGACGAAAGCACCTGGCAAATAAATAATTTGAAATAGATTTTTTTTGTCTGTTTTAAAATGATTCTAGTGTTCCAGTATTGCCTGTAGTGTATCAACCAGGTTTGTACTAGCCCCCCCCGGACTCTGACCAGGATGAACTGACGCATGTTGTCAATTCATCACCAGTGAGAAAGCATGCATTAAATTGTACATTGTACACAACAGACATTTCCTGCTCTGTGTGTGGAGTTTACATGTTCTCATCGTGTCTTCTGGGTTTCTTTGGGAGCTTCTGCTTTCCTCCTAAAGAAATGCAGTTAATTCCTGTCTCTAAACTGTAAGCATGTGCTCCGTGATGGACGGCCGTTCAGGGAGCGGCTTTGCGCATCAGTATCGTCAGGATATGCTCCCTTCCCTCCCGTAAGCATTTTCCAGAAAAAGTAGATGGATGTATTGACAAGTTAATGTGCAAGTACTGAGTGAGGCACTTTGAGGGAGAATAGAATATGGAGTGCCAAATTCAACAAAAATATTTGTTTATTCAAGCACGACTCTCTGGAGTTACACTAAGTTTTTTTTTTATTTGCATTAAACTAAACCTTTCCCAGATAGTATTTCAATACTGAATACTAAACACCACCAAATGAAACAAAAGCTTGATTCAATTCGAAAATTTCTAAATGGTTTAAAAGTGAATCATCTTTAAAAGGTCATAATTTTAGAAAAATATTCACATTTCAGTTTTAGGTATGGCAAGGTTTAATATTTTAATATTAAATGTAAGATAATGTATTTTGAGGCAGATGCAGTCAAACGTGTCTAACATATAAAAAATATATATATTTTCCATTTGGCACTGTGTACCTGAAAGAAAATATTATGAAGAACATAATGCTTTGGGATCTAGCTGTACTGTAAAAAAGTATTGAGATTGGAATTGTGCTTCTGCACCAGCCCCCTTTGCCTGGCAAGCAGACCTTTTCCATTTCCAGTCACCTTTGAGTTCATTCTCCTTACCCCTGCTCTGTTGGGCCCTTGAGCAAGGCCTGCAACCTGCAATTATTTTGTCCTGGGTATGATGTTGTAAGAAAAGTAATAAAGATTCATTCATCCAAGATTGGGCAGAACATGACATGTTCTCAAAAAATGTACAGAGAATTGTAGAAGATGATTTTCTGTCTGAAAATCATACCATGGGAAATACCTCAAGAAAGGGCTTTGGGATGCAAATTGGACTGGGCCGCATGAAACCGTGGACACCTGTGGGGAGGACAATCTTAAACTTAGAATCAAAGAGAGGAATGGACCAGTAATGAAGAGGTTCCATAGTGACCAATACAGACTGATTCAGAATGCAAGATGTTAACCTGACATACGAATGAACGCTGCACTTGATGTCTTTCAGGTTACAGTACATATTCCAAGTCTCATTGAAAACCACGGCACAACAGACGAAATGATCATGGGGGGGGGTCATATTATTGTGCAATAGGTTCTGAGGAACTTAATCACATAATTGATTGATATCCACAAAATGATTTTGCTATAAGTTGATTTTCGGAGGTATACATAGTTTGTGGAGATCTTTGTTTAATTGGATTGGTAAAAAGCTTTATTCGGCATAAGTAGCCTATGTAACTGTATCACACACCCTGACAAAGGTTCATAGAGATCATGGGATGACAGTACAGGATGGAATAGCAATGTTAACAATAGAAAGTTTATTGGTAGGAATGGCATAATGAATTCAGGTGATCTACTCAATGGACATTGGAGGTGAAAAAGAAAGTTCTATACAAAGAATAGGATTGATCTTTACTTAGACCACTACACAGGGGCGCTGTAAAGGGGGAGCAAACGATGACGATTCTCGGGGCCCATGACTGAGAGGGGGCCCAGAGAAGCCCCCAATAAACTGTGTTGGGTGCCCTGTCAAGATTCTTTTCATGGGGCCCAAAATCCTTAGCAGCGCCCCTGCCACTACACACAGAACCTTGTTGGGGAGGGTCTTTTGGGGTATAAAGGGGGGTGAAGAACTGTCCTTAATTTGTATTTGAGCTGCCTTTCCATACCCGGTGTATGTCTACACTGTATCACATTATATTATTTTTTACTGTTCAATAAACCACCGTTTTGCCGAAACTGCGGAGACTCTGCAAGCGGATTCCTTACAATGTTAATCTACATCCAGCCCTGTAGCAGGTCCTCCAACTTCCAGGGAAAATTTGTGGGGTTGGTGGCAGGACTGGCACTCCAGTCACTGGAAAAAACTCACACTGTTCCATTGGTCTAGTGTGGTGCTCAGGTTCTCATCCCTGAGCTGGTTCGTCGTGTGGTGGGAGCAGCAATGTGCTGTAATCAGTCCACACTCCTTACCTCCTTCTACCAGGGTATTTAGTATGAATGGAACAGCTTATGGTTGATGAATTATTTGAAATTAAAAAGGAATATTTAACTTTCTGTGAAGGTTTCTTGGATCCAAAAATTTTTGCCACATTACTAAATTTAAAATTAACAAAAGCCTTCCGATAAAAGTAACAATCAATTGTTACAACCAATTGTAATGATTTTCTGGCCAAAAAATTGGCTGTTTTCACATTATATACAGGCCTAAGATACTGAATCTGCCTCATAGTACCTGACATTACCTGCAAATTCCTCATATTATATAAGTTATAAAGTTCTGGAAGGAGATGATTCTATGAGAAGGCTTTAGAGTTTTTTGCATTTAAATGACATTATTTCTATCCATCCATCTTCCAACTACTTGTTGCATGGATTACCATTTTTTTAAATTAAAAACAAAAAACTATGTCCTTACAAAACAGCTCAATTTTTTTTAGAATACCTCTCAATTAATTAATAGCCACAGTTTTAAAGTGTTGTCATTTTTGCTTTCATTTTTTAAGCTATAAATTTCATGATAAGATGAGTCCTCGGTATTCAAAAAAATATCTGCTAACTGTTGGACAAAAATGCTGTGACCTCTTCTGCCAGGAACATTCTCAGGGTTTGTAGGACATAAACTGTCCTGTGAATGTTACTGAAATTTTTAAGTTACCGCAGAACTTTCTACTGGAACTCTGTGAAATAGTAAATGGTCCGAGAGGCTGGATCGACTGGGTCATTTAGATTGCACAGCTATTTTGACCAACCTGCGCCAACAGCAATAGTAAATCTCGGGTGACAGTCGGGTGAGGGTCCAAAAAATTAGGCCTCATGGAAAATGGTCACTGATTAAATCTCAAAATAGTTTTTCTGCTTTCAAGAGTGTGTCTGCTAATGGGGGTTAGGGGCGACTTGACAGGGACGTCGGTGGTTTTTTGATGTACCTCAAGGGCAATACTTCTGACACAGAGATTAATTGCATTCCTTTACCATCAAACAGGTCTCCACGTTACAATCCTGCTCGGCCAATAATAATATTATATCAAGAAAGCAAAAAAAAGAGAAGAAAAACTGAATTTAAATGGTATCTGGCCCCCATACGTCCCAAATGGCTGCATAGAGGTTTGCGTCGCAGACTGGGATGACTGTCGGTTCTGCCTGGACGGTTGACAAACCAGCAGATTAAAAAAAGAAAACACAGTAGCCTGCAATAATAGTCCTGAAGACTGGATACTTTCTCCACTCTGCAGCACGGAGCTGTGAAGTTTACGTAACTGGTGGGAAACATTAGACAATTCAGGCAACAAAATTGCTGAATATTATTAGGGCATATTTAAATAAAAATGACGCTCTTTGCTCATGTAAATGGCCCTTGATTCGTATAATGATGTTGATCGGACGTACTGAGCTGGCTTAGTAGACAGATCTTACCGATGGAACCAGACGTTCTAATAAAGTTAATATAATAAGCCCCCCCACACACATACACAGAATCACTGCTAATTTACAGTGATCCAAGACCACATTCATCCTTTTTATTTTTTAATTAACTGTTCATTTAATTTTAATAGATGGGTTTCTGTACATCATCATCACAGACCACAAAGTATAGAATTATATGGATCAAAGGCTCTGTATGCATGCAGCCTTTCTTTTGTGGAAACACTAGGCTTCTCTGTGACATATAGTATAGTATGTAAAATCCATTCTTGGTCGGGACTAGTGCAGGGCTCTGGTAATTTCTCACCATTATGGAGGAGTCAGCCATTTCCTCACTGTCACAGATCTAGCTAGATCCATCTAGGTCAGCAGGCAACTATAAATGTTTTTGTGATTTGACTAACTCCTTCCAGCTAAACATTCATGTGAATAGCAATCAATTTCATAGACAGCTGATAACTATACCGACAGTCTACTATCGATGGTTAACATTTTACGTAATGTATGTAAATATGCAAATCATGATTCAACTGAAATGACATTTTATTATTGAGTTTACATGTGAATTTACAGCCAAAGCAAAATCTCTGTTGATTACAACAGTTGACTCCAATCATGTGACCAGCTACTAAAGCTATTTGCCGCCCGGTTGTGTGCACAGCCAGTCATTTTTGTAAACAAGAAACCCGTCTATACTAGACAGCTTTGACAAACGCTGAAAAATAGTTGCACTTGCTAAAAGTTTCTCTCCTCTTTTATTAAAACACATACTGTAATGATTGGACTCACGTAATGACATGAAAGATTTGCTTAACTGCGGCAAATGTAGCTAAACCTGAGCTCTTTCCCGGAGCTCTTTACCTTCTATCTGCTACCCTCAAGAATTGTCTATGAATAAACTAGGGCCCCTATGATAATGGAGTTCCAAAAGTATATTATCCGAATATGTTACATTTTATTTCTGGGAACAGCAACAATGAAGTGAGAGGTGTCTTTAATACAGTGGTAAGACTTTAAGAGTATGCTTTCAGCAGACATGAGGTCGGTTATGTTAGCCTGTGAGTACTGTCTCAAAAACCTTTGCTTAGTTAATGAAGTTTAATTGGGAAAAATACCATTTTAACCATTATGGGGAGAGTATTTGAGAAGTATTTGAATATAATGTTTAACTCATAAAAATGACTTAAGCTATTAAAAAAAAATAGCAAAGGCTTGAGATGGGAAACATGAAAAGTGCAATTCAGAAAATATTAAGCACATTCAGTGATATTGTCTCATGTTCCAGGTTCATAGCAAAGCAATCTATCAAGGACATTAAAAAAAATGAAAACAACACTGATGATTAATTAGCAGAGGAGCTACGACGATTTATATCAGAAGCAGCGCACAAAAAGAAATCCTATTCTACTCACTGCAGAACAGTAGCAGTGTCTACAATACAAGAACAATCTTACACGTATCTACAAATATATACTGATCTATTACACGTTCTTAATGCCATATAAGCATGGGCTGATTTCTGCTAGACATTGTAGGGTAGTTTAACCCTCAGTCATATGTGCCATTAAATCCAATATTTTCAAGATGTTATTCTGGCTGTTTGAGACCCCCCTCTCCCTGTATCCCCTTTGTACTATATTTTGTGTTGCAAAATCTCTGCAGTTGAGTACCCTTATGATAAGCTACTCCAAAGCACTTTCATGTATGTCCCATTGTTAAGAGTTAGGAAGAGCTGTTGTTTATGATGGCTTGCCAATGCAGTATAAGTCTACTTGGAGTCCGCAATATTACAAAGAAAGTTAACTTTTAGTTGACCAAATTCACTCTTTCTTTGGGTGGCTAAATTGATGGTTTTGACTTCAAACAAAAGTAAGAAGATCACAGCTGTTTATTGAGTGCTTCTAAATTTGCCAACCAAATTCCACTCCACACTTGCCGCAATACACAGTGTACTGTGTAGGTGCTGACAGTCTTGACCCCCAACCTAGCTGGCTTTCAAGAAAGCTTTCAAGCTGATAATCTGTGTAGATCTTGCCTAGCGAGAAAGGATGACACACAGACTCAAGTTGCCCGTCATTTTCAGCTAAGAAGTATCACAACGAGATTATAGGCAAACTAAGAGACAGCGATGACTTGGTGTATAAAAAGGAACATGCCAGTTTCTTTCACCCAATAAAAGGGTTTCTGCCTGGTCCTTTTCACTAGGCTCCTTCTCTACTGTTTTTCTTGCCTAGGAATAGACTTGCAACTTTATAGACGTATTCTTGGAAATTTCTCTGAGCAAACAGGAGAATATATTTATCAGTAGCCTATTTTATTTGGCTTGTCCTAATTTTGTGCTACTACAAATATTACCGTATTGACAGGACATGGTGCTGCGTGCATACCCCTCATAACATAATGAGACTGCTTACCGCAGAGAGCCATGCTTACGTTGTTCAGTTGAAAATCTTTCTTTAAGAATAACTTTGATCACGATTTTCTGATTTTCTTTCTATCCCGAATTCATAAATGAGCTCAGAAATTTCACAGACGTAAAAGAGCTTCCATCAGACTGAGCAGTGCTGAAGATTCCCAAAAAGCCAGGTAAAGAATCTGATGAGGTGGCCTCAATATCTTCTTTAGACACCGGCAGCATGGAATAATCACAATCCGCCAGCTCAGACCAGAATCCATTGCTTTAAGGCAGCGTGAGAATTCACAGCAGGGACCTGCTCCTTTCCTCATTCCTACACTCTCTTATGATGGAAATTTCAAGCTAATTAATAGGAACGGGCTGTTCAAAGAAAGTGGAACACTTTTTACAATTCTAAGGGAGATGAAAATGGACAAATTGGATTGCACAGTTCAGGTGTTTTTTTTTCTTACAAGGCTTATCCAAGTAATCAGGAGCTTAAGTCAGTGGCTGCTGCATTAACTGAAAAGCATCCATATCTTAAGGTTATCACTGTCCGACCATGAGCATTAACTATAAGCTTGGGAATTACCGCCAGAAACTATGAATGGCAGGTTGCACTAAAGAATAGTGGAAGATTCTAGGCATCATTTGAAGAAAGCCAGACGATGATGTGAGAAGAATTTCCTGCCAGACAACCCCGCCAGCCAGACTGATCTCTACAAAGGGAAAAGGTCCCACCCAGACAGCCAAATTCACTGGGCTGCAATCGGCCCAGGTATGATCGGCCATCCTCTGTTTTTAATCAAGGTCTGATTCCGGCCCAAGCTCTCGGACTCCAAGCTCTCGGACTCCAAGCTCTCGGACTCCAAAACTCAGCTGGGCCGCGTGTCACTCACCTTCTGGTCCCATCAGTTGGGGCATCGAAGACTGGCATTCAATTTATTATGCTACGTTGTGTGTTTGACTAGTGTGGGCTATAGCCCATGCTTGAATATTTAAATGACTTCAGGTAAATTACTACTACAAATGTTAGAAAGACTATTTAACCACTTCAATAAATATTTCATACACTGTAAAAAATGGAAAATATACTAGAAGTAACGTACCGTTTTTTTGTCAAGTAACTCAACAACTTCCTTTAACTCTTAAAATGGAAAATACTGTCAATTCACCTCCGTTTTCATACGTTATATGTATAGACACATACTCTAATGAAGAATACTAGGAAATTGCTGGTTGATTTTCTGTGCACTTCAGTCCTTCATCTGTGTAATGGAGTATATTGTAAATGTATCTATTAATTTACTTCAGTTTCTATAACTAATGGAATACGCTGATAATTCATCTGTAAATTTTCTGTAAATTGAATGGCCAGTTCTATCAGTTCTCTGAAAAATACAATAAAATGGAAGAGCATTTTGCTTTAACTTCACAGCTAGTTCCATTTCTTAGAGAGAGTCGAACTCTGAATACTGTTTTAACAGTGAGGCTTAACAGTTAATAGAAAAATTAATTTACAGTAAAACTCTACAAATGAAAAAATCAAATAGTATAAATATGCAATAACTACTGCGATGATGGCCATTTTGCATCACTGAAAATAAGAATGTATTTGTAAAGCCGCCCGTCAAATAGTTTGTGTGAATTACCTTTACTTTGATGCAGTTAGCAGACTCCGGTTCACATCCAGACTCAAAATTTAACCCAGACCTCACAATAACACCCCCCCCCCCCAGTGAAATGTCACCAGAACTTCTTTTTAAAAACCAAAACTAAAATTAAAACTGCACTATGAAGTTCAGTAAAAAGAAAAATTTAAATAAACATGATGGAAAACGAATGAAGCTAAACTGAAACTATACCCAAAGGGAAACATTAAAAAAAATATATATAAAAAAACTAATTAAAACAAAAAAATAGAACAAAAATGATCTTGCAGCCCACCTGCTAACTTAGGTAGCAGGTAGTGAAGCCCTCCTAACAAGTCACTCTTACTGCACAGACTACAGCTTGTACAGTCATGAATGTTTTTAAATTTTGTTGTTGCGCTGATAGAGGTTTCATGTGTTCAAAGGTTTCAGACCAAATGAGGCTCAAATATGCATTTTAATAAATGAGTCCCTCTGAAGCAAGTTAAATATGTATGTTTTTATCAGGTTATGTATGGGTATAGTAATCCCATGGTTCATGTAAAAAAAAGTAAGTTTAGTTTTCCCTTTTTTGTGCTAATGAAATTTTGACTTTAAAAAAAATCTACGTCTGTTGGCTCTAGTGACATTAAACATTAAAGTCAAACATTAAAGTTAAAAGATATTAATCCCAAATCTTTGTTATCATGCCTTGTTGACTTTCCATGTTCAAAGTGGTTTCCTTTGATATTTGGTTGTCATTCATTAGACATCAATTTGTATTACAAAAAGATCGTGTATCAGCCCTGCACTCATGTACATTAGAATGTTTTAATAGTTGTTATGGAATAAACACAGAATAAGCCAAGGTCTGCTTTCTTAAATGGTTAAATTCTGTACTGACTGAAGTTTTAGTTCAACTTTATCTTAGTTTCAAAGACGAAATACTTGCCTTCAAATTCTGTGCGTCATCAGTCCCTTTGTAATGCTCTCAGCGTCAGTCCAGAACCTCAAGCAGATTCATATAGTCCAAGCTTTTTCTTTGAATAAACTTCCACTTTCTCAATTGATAGTCATGCCACTGAAATAAATATATTTTTTATGGACTCATTTTATTTGAATTGCTGGACTTTCCAAGAAAGTCATTTCTCACTCCATTCCGGAAATCAGAAGCAGTAGGAGTTGGACAGACTGCAGAACCTCCCTCAGCGTACGATAAACAGGTGACAGACGGAAAAATGACAGGTGTACTCGTTCGCTTACTGTCCTGGAGATATGCTGTAGAATGCAGGTTATTTCACACCACAGCCATGTAATAACAATGGCTATTGACAGTGTCCATGTTGATAGATGCGTCTGCGTTTTATTTTACAGACGAAAAACTGTACGAAAAAGAACCAGATAATTACTAATGCTACAAGTTTGTGAGTGAGGAGATATATACAGACACAAACTTTAAACACAACATTTGGTTCATGTCATGGAAAGACATGTTACCATGTTGTATCATACATTTTTGTACTGCAGTGAAAGCCAGTATTCTCCGAATCAGTTGATGAGTTTATAAATGTATAGTGTTTCCCTCAGTTTGGTTTGCTTTCACACAGATAAAAATCCAGGCGAAGCAGTGATGCACCACTACAAACCACCTGAGAACATTCTCTATTGGTTAGATGTGTCTGTGGTGGGAAGAAGGAAGTAAAGAAACGAAGAAGATCCTGTGTCCTGGGCTATGCAGTAAATACAGGAAGAAGGTCCTGTGTCCTGGGCTATGCAGTAAATACAGGAAGAAGGTCCTGTGTCCTGAGCTATGCAGTAAATACAGGAAGAAGGTCCTGTGTCCTGGGATATGCAGTAAATACAGGAAGAAGATCCTGTGTCCTGGGCTATGCAGTAAATACAGGAAGAAGGTCCTGTGTCCTGGGCTATGCAGTAAATACAGGAAGAAGGTCCTGTGTCCTGGGCTATGCAGTAAATACAGGAAGAAGGTCCTGTGTCCTGGGCTATGCAGTAAATACAGGAAGAAGGTCCTGTGTCCTGGGCTATACAATAAATACAGGAATATGGTCATGTGTCCTGGGATATGCAGTAAATACAGGAAGAATGTCCTGTGTCCTGGGCTATGCAGTAAATACAGGAAGAAGGTCCTGTGTCCTGGGCTATGCAGTAAATACAGGAAGAAGGTCCTGTGTCCTGGGCTATGCAGTAAATACAGGAAGAAGGTCCTGTGTCCTGGGCTATGCAGTAAATACAGGAAGAATGTCCTGTGTCCTGGGCTATGCAGTAAATACAGGAAGAAGGTCCTGTGTCCTGGGCTATGCAGTAAATACAGGAAGAAGGTCCTGTGTCCTGGGCTATGCAGTAAATACAGGAAGAAGGTCCTGTGTCCTGGGCTATGCAGTAAATACAGGAAGAAGGTCCTGTGTCCTGGGCTATACAATAAATACAGGAATAAGGTCCTGTGTCCTGGGCTATGCAGTAAATACAGGAAGAAGGTCCTGTGTCCTGGGCTATACAATAAATACAGGAATAAGGTTCTGTGTCTTGGGCTATGCAGTAAATACAGGAAGAAGGTCCTGTGTCCTGGGCTATACAATAAATACAGGAATAAGGTCCTGTGTCCTGGGATATGCAGTAAATACAGGAAGAATGTCCGGTTCGTGGGTGATTGGATGAGCAGGCTGGCAGGAAGGATCAGGCAGGCAGATGAGAATCAGGGAAAACTGGGGATTTATTAAGGGATCGGAAAAAACGGAACAGAACACTGGCACTGACATCAACTAACATCAATGACGGACAACAATGCAGGGCAAGACGTGGACTAATAAAGAAAAGTCAAGGCGAAATAACAAGGAACAGCTGGGTACGATCGGGGAAGCACACGTGGATAATCAGGGGGGCGTGGCACACACGAGGATCGTACAGGAAGAAGGTTCTGTGTCCTGGGATATGCAGTAAATACAGGAAGAAGGTTCTGTGTCCTGGGCTATGCAGTAAATGCTCCCAGGTTAAATGATAATTGATACTTTATTGATCCTTGCAAGAAAATTCTCTTTACACCTGCCCCAACTTGATCTGTGTAGGTGACAGCAAGCTGACTGGAAAGGGCAGCCACCCTTGGTAGCACCCAGGGAGCTGGGGGTTAAAGGTCTTGCTCAGGGACCCACAATCTGGGCTCAAACTGGCAACCTTCTGATCAGAAGCACAGAAGTTTAGCCCACTGAACCACACACTGTTGCCTCAGTATTTTTACTTTCACACAGCATTGTTTAGTTGACTGGTCAAATCCTCTCTACGTCAACCTCTGACTGATCATTTTGAATATTTTTATGGGTTGTTTTTAGGAACTGACATGTAGTCATCTGCCCAGATTTCAAGAAGGCAACGTAGCTTGATGCTAGACCAAGTAAGACCTTGGTTCATTTCTCCTTCTCTAGCTGCTGCTGCTGGTTGGTGTGTTCTGACAAATCTCAGCATACAAAGCACACCTGGCTACAGGAGCTGTTTATCTGAAAGTTGCAGAGTACAACCGGAAGTTGGGTCGGATTGAGGTCAAACCATTTTAACACCACAGACAAGCCACTCCAGAGTGTGTTTGGGACCGGACTGAGACAACCTCCTCTCAAGGGTCTTGGTCTGGCTCTCTTAGTCTGCACCCGAATGTGATTACTATGCTCATACCTGTTCATTCAAATCGCACCGAGGGGGAAATCGAACCAAACTCTGAACAGTGCTGTCGCAAAAACACCCTAAAATATCTGAAATAGACCTAATCACATGGAAAAAAATGCTGGAGGGAAATCAGTTGAGTGTTCGTTAAAAACCATGATAAGTTGTTCATTAATATATTGCATTATAACTTTCTTTCAGGATAACTATATATTTTTAGCTAAAAACTTTAGAGTACTTCTGATTTGAACAAGATAGAGGCAGAATGATATTGATCCGGTCAGTTAAGTAGCAGAGAGGGTTGTTTATCATTTTCAGCTGCTTTGATGTTAATGAAATTATCTACAGGTGCATTATAGGGGCAACAATGAGACGACCCCCAAACAGGAATGGTTTAACAGGTGGAGGCCACTGATGTTTTTCCCTCCTCATCTTTTCTAATGGTTTTTTCACTAGTTTTGCATTTGGCGAAAGTCAGTGTCACTACTGGTAGCATGAGGCGATACCTGGACCCTACAGAGGTTGTACAGGTAGTCCAACCCCTCCAGGATGGCGTATCAATGCGTGCCATTGCCAGAAGGTTTGCTGTGTCTCCCAGCACAGTCTCAAGGGCATGGAGGAGATTCCAGGAGATAGGCAGTTACTCTAGGAGAGATGGACAGGGCCGTAGAAGGTCCTTAACCCATCAGCAGGACCGGCATCTGCTCCTTTGTTCAAGGAGGAACAGGATGAGCACTGACAGAGTCCTACAAAATGACCTCCAGCAGGCCACTGGTGTGAATGTCTCTGACCAAACAATCTGAAACAGATTTCATGAGGGTGGTCTGAGGGTCCGATGTCCTCTATTGGACCCTGCTCTCACTGCCAGGCACCGTGGAGCTCGATCAGCATTTGCCATAGAATAGGCATCCTGTGCTTTTCACAGACGAGAGCAGGTTGAACATGAGCACATGTGACACGTGAAAGGGTCTGGAGAAGCTGTAGAGAACATTATGCTGCCTGTAACATTGTTCAGCATGTCCGGTTTGGTGGTGGGTCAGTGATGGTCTGCGGAGGCATATCCATGGAGGGACGCACAGACCTCTACAGGCTAGACAACGGCACCTCAACTGCCATTAGGTATCGGGATGAAATCCTTGGACCCATTATCAGACCCTGCGCTGGTGCAGTGAGTCCTGGTTTCCTCCCGGTGCACGGCAATGCCCGGCCTCATGTGGCAAGAGCATGTAGGCAGTTCCTGGAGGATGTAGGAATTGGTACCATTGACTGCCCTCCATCTTCACCTGACCTAAATCCAGTAGAACACCTCTGGGACATTATGTTTCGGTCCATCCGACGCCGCCAGGTTGCACCTCTGACTGTCCAGGAGCTTAGTGATAGAGATCGCCCAGGACACCATCCATCATCTCATTAGGACCATGCCCAGACATTGTCAGGCATGCATACAAGCATGTGGGGGCCATACAAACTACTGAGTACGATTTTGAGTTGCTGCAATGAAATTTCAGAATAATGGACTAGCCTGCCGCATCATTTTTTCACTTTGATTTTCGGGGTTTCTTTGAATTCAGCCCTCTGTAGATTTGGAATTTTCATTTCCATTAAACGATGTGGCATTCTTTCACTCCTAACACATTTCCCAGCCCATATCAGTATAGATATCCAGCATGATTTTTTTCCCATTCAGATGTAATTCGTTTTCAAAGTGTTCCTTTAATTCTTTTTGAGCAATGTATTTCATTAAAAAAAAAAAAAAAAAAAAAAGTTTCTTGATGCCATCAGCAAAACTCAGGTGATCACCCAGGCATTGTTCAAAAATCTTTAATAGCAAATGATTATTTGGAAGCTGAATTGGGTAGAAATTGCCCTGAGCCAGTTACATTATCAGAAACATTTCAAAGATTTTGATTAATCATTCTCATTTTCTGCAAAAAAAAACAAAACAAAACTGTATGGTTCTCCTCTGGTCTCCTCCAGGAATCTGGAGAGGTTGAGGTGAACTGAGATTATGATTTTGTGTGTAGCCACCAATAGATTGGCATCTTTTCGGGGGTGTCCACTGCCTCGTACCCTCTGTTTTCTGGGACAGATTCCAAACTTGCCATGACTCATCGTGTAAGTGGTTCTGGGAAAACTAAATGACAATGGCCAACGATGTAGTAATATCCGAATTCTACCATAAATTCAGATGAGGTAGTTTTGTACACAGCAGGTTGTAATTGTCATACATTTCAAATTGCACTTACAAGCGCTATGAGACATTCTATATAAAATTGTGTACGTCAGTAGAGAAGAAACATGTTCTAAAAGCAAACACAGGTAATGTGCTGTCTGCTTTGTGTCTGCACTGATGTGATTTTCATGGCTAAGGTAAAATGCAGTTCTTATATTTAGTAGTTTTTGAACAATTTTTCTGACTCTATAATACAGATGTTTAACCACATTGGTATATAAATAAAATGACTACAGTGTACAAACCAACATATGGAACACTTTAATCGAAATGAAGTATAGACTTCAAAGTTTAAGTCAAATGTGTGACAATCATTTGATATGCCAGTGAAGCTGACTAGGATAAGCAGTTTTTTAACAAACACAACCTCCATCCACCATCCATCCATCCATCCATCCATCCATCCATCCATCCATCCATCCATTCATATTATCTTGTCTAAGCTTCCGTCTATGAAACTTACTCCTTGTGATCTCTATTGTCAGTTAATTAGCAGTAGGCTGGTACCTTTTCCCTTTTTGGACGGTCAGTTTCAGCATCATAAACTGGGCTGATAAATAATTATAAATTCTAACACCCGGTCACCATTTTTATGGTATCTTGCCTGTCATAAATATATGTCTGAAACTACACCCAAAAGGGAAATTAAGAAACTTCCATTCGACATTTTTTGGCAGTTTTGTGCAGTGTTGTCAGTGGAGTAATGGTTATTTCCACTTGTGTGTGATATATTTATGTCCTGTGCCTCCATTCCCCTGAGCCCGGATCACATCTCTGCCAAGAGCAAAATGTTTAGTCCATGCTATGACCCCTTATTTTGGTGAGGATTTGTCTGCTGGTACGAAGGCAACTGGACATGGCAAAAAAATCCTGTCCAAGTTCAGTTTTTTGTACTGCAGTGATTTATATCCACAAAGAAAAACACAAGTGGGCAAAAAAGTCGCATACAATGCCAGACAGTAACTATTAAAATATGTATAATAAACAGTCACTTTCACTGCAGCTATCCTAAACACTAAATCCATGTGAGCTACATTGGACTAGCCACATGCTCCCGAAGCATGTAAAGCAATGCAAAACAACTATGGAATAGTACTATTATACTAGTACACACAACGCATGGACACGCAGACACACACACACACACACACACACACACATGTAGGGTATACCTATCCTTATGGGGCCCGCCTATTCACTTCTATGGGAAAAATTCTAACACTAACTATGACAACCTTAACCCCCACCCTGCCCTAACCATAACCATAAGTAACCAAGCAAAAGACAAGAGTTTTTGCATTTTTAATTTTTTCATAGCAGTCACTGATTTTTATAAAATAGAGTTTTCCCTTATGGGGACCGGTATCCTGGTTGATAAAAATGGATATTTATCACGTTATGGGGACATTGTGTCCCCATAAGGATAGGTATACCTGCTCACACACACACATGCATATACTATATATATATATATATATATATATATATATATATATATATATATATATATATATATATATATATATATATATATATGATTTCAATCAAGCTGGGACCACAGACTAAGGTGCAGATTCACAGGAGCTACCACCCAGGGAATACCCACCATTAACCTAACCCAATAACTTTGACAGAAACAGGTCTCCATGCACAAGTATAACAGTTTATTAATACTGTATATAACTGAAAAAGTTATTATAAAATTAAAAATTTTAAAATATTAAAAATATTATAAAATTTGACCCCAACAGGAAACTAGGACTGGGCAATAAAACAATAACAATACTTTTTTTGATATCAACAAATGCTTGAGGAAAGGTCCATAACATTTAATACCTTAAACTGGAAAGGAATCATGTTTTGACATTTATTGTGATTATTATCAATGCCGCCTGATATGACAATTTTTATTGTGATAACATTTTTGGCCATTTCGGCTCAGCCCTATAGGGAAGAGCAATTATCCGCTGCACTGGCTGAACACACCAGGGAAAACGATTACTAGGCTGGATGAGACCGGTAGGGAGGTATGTTCACCGACTGTAACAACTGGCAGACTCAGACATCACAGCGGCAGGAACGACACGAGGCGAGGCACTTTTAAACAAGGCGGTTCTATTATTATAGCCAGTAAAAGGACGACACACAAGCAACAACCACGACTCTGACACATGTAACAAGGAAACGCAGGGAGATCTGATGCAGGACAGTAAGACACACAGATTGCAGGTAAGTTACGCAATAGCCAGGGGCATGCAAGGGTCCGACAGGATTCACACATGACACAGGCAAGGGCACACACGACAATTCGAGAACACGCACACATACATGGGTTATTACATGGCTTGTGAGCATGCCAGGAAATGCAAATAGGTTCCGTTATGTGGAGCTCTCTCATCGGTGCTACACTGCCCTCCCCAACCATCAACCGTCCTGGTGACCACCATACCCAGTCACCATACCTCAGCTCTGAAACAAGCCCCAGAGGTCTGGTGGCAGCCACTAACGCACCATCAGTGAGGATGGAGAGAGCCGTCTCAAATGCAGCTTGTTCCAAGGCAAAAAGCCTGTAGGGGACTTTATTGCATCAGGGACACAAGAACAGAGACAGCAACAGTAACAATGTAACAACAGTAACAGCAACAATGACTGAACTAACTAAAGAGCACAAAACTGGGGAGCACTTAAATACAATAACTAGTGAGGGTAAACAGAAGACAGCCGGACGCAATAAACACAAAGGCAGGAATGGAAGGTAAGGCTGACAAGCATCAGACGTGCATGGTATTTTGTCAACTCTGTCAGATGACTAATCTAAAATGTGATATGATTCATTTGAAAATAGGTGTCTTCAATTAAGTGAACCAAGAAAATACTAAGTCAGAATATCTGTGTCACGCCCAGCTCGTACGATCCTCGTGTGTGCCACGCCCCCCTGATTATCCACGTGTGCTTCCCTGATTGTACCCAGCTGTACCCTGTTGTTTGGTCTATCTCAGTCCGTGTCTTACCTTAGTGCCTTGTCCGTCATTGATGTTAGTCTTTGTCAGATGTTTCCTGCTCCCTGTTCTGATAATAAATCCCCGTTTCCCCCGACGTTGCCTGCCTTGCCTGCTTTCTGCCCGTCTGCCTTCCCGAGCGATTCCCCGCTCCGCGACGATCGTAACAATCTGTGATTCAGTAATTCAAAATAATGTTATAAATATTTCTATGTATCTGATGGAGTCGACAGAAATCGCTGATCTAGCAAACGTGTAATTTATACTAAAAAGTCACACTGTGTGGGTGACACAGTGGTGCAGTAGTTAACACTGTCACCTCACACCTCTGAGACCTGGGTTCAAGCCTCCACCCAGGTTCCATGTGCATGGAGTTCATATGTTCTCCCGGTGTCGATGTGGGTTTTTCTCCGGGTACTCTAGTTTCCCCCAACAGTCCAAAAACATGCTAAGGTGTGCATGTATGAGGCTAATTGGAGTTACCAAATTGCATGTGTGTGAATGGTATGTGAGCATGCTCTGCCATGGGTTGGCCCCAGTCCTGGGTTGTTCCCTGCCTTGCGTCCGTGGCCTCCAGGACCCTGAATAGGCTAAGTGGTTTCAGAAAATGGATAGATGTTACAACTGGCCAAAAATGGTTAGATAGCCAAAACCTCATTTAAGAAAGATGTACACATAGGTTTTGGAAATAAGCAAGATTTTTTTAGAATATTGAGAACTGTTTTACCCATAATCACTGATATAAAACGATGTAAATATGAGTATTGAGTACAATAGCTATCCAAAATCAGAGCAAAATTCATGCAAAAAAGTGTTCTCGAGTGCCTAGCAATAAAACTGCAAAAATATATGTTTTTCTTCTTCTAATGATGAGTCATATACTCATCATATCGTAGGTGATAGTGATTTAGCCTTCATATATCCATTGGAATGATCAGTTGTACTGTATGTGTGTGTGTGTGTGTGTGTGTGTGTGTATACACATCCACGTCTATAAGTATGTGCCTGTTTGTTCACATGCCTATATTCTAATCTCTTTTCATGTTATTCATTTTTGTTCTTAGAATTAGATTTTTTATATTTTCTTGCTATTGTTGGAGAAAGTCACTGTAAAAAGAAAAGCTGTTTTTGGAAAAACACTGCATCTTTACACAACTACCCAGTTGCCTTATCACTCATCTCGAAATAATGCGTAGGGCCACTGGCAGTCTTTCACACAGGCATTACTCCAAATCGTTGGACAAAAACACCATCGTGCTAAGAGTTTGTGGTTTCAGCCTGTTTCTCCGATGGTTCACAATTAGACCAGAACTGCTGAAAAGTCTCTCTGATGTCTTTGCAAGTGCGGAAAGCAATGGAGTGCTAGTCGCATTTGTTTTCCACCACATCAGTGGGTCGCATTCAACATCAAGCTGAGGTATGGCTAGGAAACCAGCAATCTCTAGCGGAATAGTTTCATTCAGTGTGGACCTTCTATGTTTTCCTGTTTTGGTCTTTTTTATGAACTGTTATGTGCAGAAAGTCAGCCAGAGTACAAAACAAGACTCTTTGGCAGCCTTGGCAAGGGGCCAGCTTGGGTGACATCTCCATCAGTTTTGTCATGGTCGTCACGGTCACTTTCCTGGTCTGCTTCAGTCTCCCTCTTCACTGAAGTACGAGACCTTGCTCTTCTTCAGTCAAAGTGGAATCACGGAAGCAGGGATCCAAGAATGTACTGACATGAAAGATGCCTTTGGATGGTTCATACCTCCATCTGAAATCAGTTTGAATGATTTGTTTCAGTTCTTCTACCCTATTATGCTCACTGTCTAGAGGGGCAAAAGGCAGGCCAGAAGTGCGTGAAGTGAGGATCTTGTAATGTACTTGTCACCAGTGAGGGAGTTTCGGGAGAGGGGCCAAAATAGCTTCCATATCCACAAGTGTTGCAAGTTTCTCCTCTGAGGGCAGGAGATTCCACAGATTGCAATCCTGAGCAAATACAGCAGACGGTGCTTCTTGCTGCTCCACAAATCTCTCTTCCATGATCCCCATCAAGTAGAGACGTCCTGTGTCAGGTCATAGCACACTGATTTGCTCAGCTTGTTATTATTATTATTATTATTATTATTATTATTATTAGCATATAGGGGGAGTTTTAGATTTTTGAGGGGAATGCAAAAAATGAAAAACTGTGTGGATTCAGTTGGCATTGCTAGCTGAATTCACTTCCCTCACAGTGGTGAACTATGACAAAATCAGTTTGTACGTCTAAATAAAGCTGAAGTTTTGTAACATCGACTGGTGAACTTCAGGTTGCATATTATAAGCACCACAGTTGCTAGTTCCGTATACCTAAAATTCATTTACTTTTTTGAGTTTGTGTGTGACTGGCATCCTTCTTCCATGTGCACACACACATGCACCTGTACCCTTTGCCAGCTACCGCCACAAATATAATCTAATTCTATGGGTAACACTGGTAAGATAAGCTAAACCAAAGCTGAGGAAATACAGCCACATGTGGCTGTGCAAAGAAAGTATCTATCCACATATTCGCAGCTATGTCACAATGCGGGAAGCATGGAGGTGAAGGCAGGTGTGGGGGAAAAACTTTATTCAAACGAAAGACAAGACAAAGACAAAAATAAATTGGCCACAAGGGGTCTAAAACCAGGCAGGGAGATTGGGGGAGAAACACAGGGTGCAGGGTAATTGAAGGGGTACACAGAGTCACCAGCAGAACACTCCAATGTGACACTACACCTAACAATACAATGACCGGGCTGGGGAGCTCAGGACGAGGAGGCACTATATACACCACAGATGAGGGAGCAGACGAGAGGCACCTGGGATCCTCCACATGAGGGCTGAAACAAGAGGCAGGCCTAAACAAGGAACAGGTGTGGCTCGTTAGTACCGTAACACAGGGGGAAAAAGGCATGCGGGGTGTGACTGCTATATATATATATAGCTAAGTGTATTTTGTTGTTTGAAGTACTGTCCATTGTGCCAACAATGATTTTGTAGCCCCTACTCGTCCAGCAAATAAAGAACACCTTGTGTAATATTTTCTCCTGTATGATCACTCAAATGCAAAGGATACGTGGCTGTAGCTCCTATTCAGAATCAACTTAATGCACCATGAAGCTCATGTAGCTGTCATGACACAGAGGAGAAGGATGATCCAAATGCAGACTGAGAGCTAGTGCAACCCCTCTGCAGGGGAGTTTATTTAGGAAAGCAGGCGGGACAGTTCATGCGGACAGAGAGCAATGATTAAGTCACAGGACTAAGAGACGCTAATATACATGATTAACAGAGGAGTAAATAAGAGGCAACTGTGGCTGGTTGACAGGAGGACAGGAACAGGAGGTAAGACTACAAGCTCAAGGGAAATGCAGACAAGCAGGGTGGGGCTGAACGTGACAGTACCCCAGGGCAGGGCAGGACCAGGGGATGCTGGACGGAGTCGGATGCTAGACACTCAGACTCATGACTGGAGACTTAGGGAGACAGGATCAGGGAGAAAATTACATAAAGATGATGGCAGACATCATTGGGGACTAGACCAGACAGGAACCAAGGCTGGAGCAGGTAAGGCCAACAGGAACTGCCAAGTAGGGACGTGCCACCGGTACCGCAGGGCAGAGGGGTGCTGCTGGGACTTCCGGGTCAGAATCCTTGGACGTTGTGGGACTTGTCGGGCAACAACATAGATGGGGATAGGAACTGGGACAAGAGGACTCTGAGGGGCTGGTCTGGCCGGAGAGTTCTGAGGGGTCTGCAGGGCAAGAGTCAGGACTGGCATGGCTGCCATGGATGATGTGTTCCTGCTTCCCTCGATGGGAGACAGAGACTCAGCCAGTCCCAATTCAAAGCTTCCCCCAGTACTTGGGACTTTTTTGGAGCTGGGGACCAATAAGGCTTAAATCCAGAACAGTGACCCATGGAGGAGGACAGGCAATACCCAGTGGATCCTCCAGGGGAATGTAGGAGCCTTCTGGGCAATGACCACAGCTGTTTGGGCGATGCAGGAGTCATCTGGGTGATGGCCACAGGCAGGCAGGTAGGCAGGCAGGAGCCATCTGCGCTAAACAGCCACAGGTTGCACAGGAGCCCTCTGGGCAATGCCCGCGGGTTGGACAGGAGCCATCTGGGTGATGCCTGCAGGCTGGGTAGCCAACGAAGTGAACAGAGCACAGGCATAAGCAGGTGAACAGAGCATAGCTGGGAAACTGGCGGGCAATTAAGAGAGCTCCACGGGCACTTCTGGAGGCAGGCAGAGCTTGACAGGTGATTTGTCTGCAGGCAGAGAACGACGGGCAGCTCTGGTGGGGAGAAGTGGATGGTGGACACCTCTGCCGGCAAGCACAGCACGATGGGCCCCTCTGGCAGAGGGCGCAGCATGGTGGACCCCTCTAGTGTTGAACAAGGCATAGTAGTGACCTCGGGCAGGGAGACTGGCACAACAGGGACCTCAAGCAGTTAGCAAAACACAACAACCGGGGCTCTGGCTGATGTAGCTCCTGGAGAACCCCAGGGAGCGAGAAGAAGACATCCATCCTTAACCAGGGTGATGTGATTGCCAGCAAGGAAGCAAGTGCTGGGGGCGAGACTAGAACTGCAGGCTCCATGGGTAGCAGATCCAATCCACAAGTTAGCATTCTTGGGGATGAGCCACCATCTTATCTCTTGTAGCTAAAAATGCACTATTATGGTAAATTGCGTATTCTGGTAATACCACCTGAGTAAACTGTCTAACCTGGCATTGAACGTGAAACCATCTCCTCTCCAGTGACGATGTAAAGAAAGACATTTACACTCCTTCTTGAGAGCGGGGCATGGTTTCCATAAAATGTGATCCATATATGTTTTAATTTTGATCACTCAACAAAAATAATAATGGAAAAATTTGGTATTCTGTTAAGTACGAGTATTATGTATTGTAATGTGTACAATAATGTAATGTGTAATTTTTGTTTATCATAACAACTTTAGTTGCAACTTCAGTCCATGAATATAGAGCCATTCTATGACCTGTTTCAAGTTGTGAAATTGGCTGTCAAAATCTGAAGAGCTTACTGTGACATTTTCCAAATAAATTAGCAATCTCTCATTTACTAATCTCCAGGCTGTGTTACGTGAGGTCTTGGAATGTAGCAGGAGCATTACAAAGTCCAAAAGGCATCCATGCAATCTCAGACAAGCTGACAGAGCCGATGCAGTCTTTTCCCGGTCACATGCATCCATCTCCCACTACCAGAAATGGTCACGTCCAACATGGAATACTGTTGGTCTCCTTTCAGGAAACATCTTTGTGAATCACAGCATTAATTTTTCTACTGCCAACTGTCTTTCTTTTTTACATGCAAATATTTGCATGACAGTCTTATCCCAAGTGACAAACAAGCCAGGAAAACAGCACTTTGCAAATACTCATACTATCGAGGAGTCAAATAGGCATAATTGTAGCTAAGCTGAGCTTACAATGATTGCCCAGGTACAAATGTAAGAAGTTTTCCGTAAATTCATGAGTGCTCTGACCCATGCATTATTTTCTATGTCATTCTTATTTAAACTTTTGCCTGATGTCCTGTTACAGAGCTACAGAGATCAGCCATAACGAACCACAAAAAACACACATACGCCGTTTGGTGGACAACGTAGCAATAATTACAATAACAGCAACAGTATCCATCAATGACAATCATGAATTTCATATTATGCCTACCATAATCATCATCATAGGGCAGTATTGCAATAATTACTTACAATATACACTATAAATTAGAGTGGTTATTCGTAATCAGGGGCAATATTTGAAATCATACTTTCTCTCTCACTTTAAAAGTACCATCATGTACTGAAGCAGGACCAGGGAGATGAGAGATCAGGGAATGCAGGGTTTATTCGGAATCTATCCAAATGCAGGACACAGGAACATGTAACATTAATGACACCACTGGGGAAACAGACTTGAATGTGGACTGAAATGCACAAGACTATTAGCAAGAAACGTAGGACAGCTGGTAAACGTAGGGACTTCACACGGGGTTAATGAGGGGGGGCGTGGCATATGGAGAGATCGAACGATCGGGTGTGACAAATACAGTCCTAATCATAAATATTAAAACATAAAAGTATCACTGAAAGCACGAGCTGAACTAAAGTTAATAGACCACAGAGCCATAGAGTACCAAACATATTAGTGTCCCAGTTTACCCTTTGTCCTACTTAACCAATATTCACCCCAGCTTAAAAGGACTCTTTGTACAGGCCAGAACTGCATGCAATATTACATGCATATAATAAATGAGCCCACAGATCAAACTCGACATGTATTGCAAGGCAGAACTGCAAACAGTCAGTTTCCTAAGCACAACCACAGCCCCATTTAACTAATCAACACATCTAGAGTACCAACAACTGTGACACGTCTCCATGCCAGGTCCCCAATCTGCTGGGTGTGTATAAACCTGGCCAGTCCCCCACAAGCCATTTCAAAGAATTGTCTCTATGAGAAGTTGCCAAGCGTACTATTATCTCCCCTGTCTTTCACGAGTGCTTGCACTTACTTCTCTGTTCTTTCATGAGTGTGTGATTCCAGAACCCCTGCCTGGTAAGTGTGCCCCCCCCGATCCCTCCCCCTGCACGAGTGTGTCTCCATATTCCCATGCGAACCCCTTGAACCACCTCAGCAATGAACAATTAATTGATAAACAACAGGCTGCCAAAGGGTGAAATCATGAGCCTCCTTGGTCTGGTGCAGGTTGGATTGGAGAGAGGGACACAGCAGAACCTCGCCCTCAGTACCGCTCTTATTGTTTATTGTTCTGTGCCATCAGTGGATTCCTGCAGACATTTGGTGACGTGGACGGCCTCACTATGAGTACTGTGTCCAAAACTGTGCACACAGTAACTAGACTACTTAAACACCATATGCCCTCCCACATACAATTTACAGCAAAAGGAAATGCCTTCATGCTATTGCAGGTATACCTGATATTCTAGGTACCGTTGATGGAATTCTGATCCCAATTCTAGCTCCCAGCTTCTTGAGTCTGACCTATACCTCTCTGAAAGAGAATTTGGCACTAAATGTACAGGTATTATGTAACCACACATGTTTGTGATGGACCACTTGTTTCACTTGTATGTCGCATCGGACAAAAGCATCCAGTAAACATACAACTGTACTGGTGGTCATCTGACATCGTGGGGTTTCTGTATTGAGACATCACATGCATATTCACGTTCCCTGTACCACCTTTGTTCACTGTATGGAAACAACTTATGCACAGTACAAACAAACTGTTGTGTTGGTGAAAGAAACGGTCTTGGAGAAATAATAATAATAATAATTAAAAAAAAAATACACGAGGCTTCAGGAAACGGGTCCTGTTTGGTCTACCACTCGTGTGTCTGCAAAGAGAGGACACTGACTATTGACACAGCCATGGTACATGTCCCTGATGGCCTGAGGGCTTAGTGCAACACCTTCCTATGTAGTTCATTTCAGAATGAATGACTTACTCACCTTCTGGGGGTAATATGATTGTAAATCAATCAATTTATTTATAAAGCTATAGCTGGACAGAGAAACTCCTGCCTGACAGGTATGATTGGAACGATTTAAGAACAAATCATTGAAAACTCTTAGGAGGGCAGTTAGAGTTTCAGAGATCCCATTTACTGTAAATCAAGGTGTGCCTGCAACTGGTTATAAACAACCTTTTCTAAAACTTTTGATAAAAAAGGGAGTTTAGAAATGGGCCTGAAGTTGGAGGGAACAGAGTGATCCAGGTTTCTCTTTTTGATCAGCGGTTGTACTACAGCTTGTTTAAAGGCAGCTGGAACACAGCTGGACATCAGAGATGAATTAATTAAGTCAGCAATATGCGGCCTGATGGAATTCAATACATCCTTGCAAAGGCATGGTGGAACAGTGTCAAGTGGACAAAAATATGGCCACAGATGCTTAATTATTTCACTTAGGGTGGAGAGAGACGCTGGTTCAAACTGATGAAAACCAGCTTGGCATATAGGAGAGCTGGAGGGGCCTAAGGCTTAGGTAGATGTAAAACATCCGATATT
The DNA here is from genome assembly GCF_023856365.1 of Brienomyrus brachyistius. Lineage (NCBI taxonomy): Eukaryota > Metazoa > Chordata > Actinopteri > Osteoglossiformes > Mormyridae > Brienomyrus > Brienomyrus brachyistius. The sequence continues at coordinate 15,321,770 of NC_064537.1, read as the reverse complement.
TGCAATTTTATCTTTAAAAAAGTTAAGAGATTGTTCACAAAGTGCATGCGAAGGTTCAAGATCCGCTTTCACTCAGCATGCCCGTACGCATGTCTGGTTTGGCGCGTTTAATCCTCATAGGAGCTACAGTACTGAGTCCAGAATATCAGAACATGTGGAGTTGAACAGATCAAACAATTCATCTGTGTTGAGGTCACCACAATTTGCACTGGTACGGAGCACAGAGTCGTTAAAAGCAACGGAGAATCAAGCAGCAGTTGAAGTGTTAATGGTGCGCTGGGTTTAACGTGGAAGGATGGCAACGTGACAGTAAACAAAAGAGCAAAATGGTCTGATATACATGTGTTGTCTATATTGATATCTGACAGATCTAAACCTTATGACAGATCAAGGTCTAATGTGTGCCTCTTTACACGTGTCGGGACATTCACTGATTGAGTTAGGTTAAATAAACCAACAAGACTAAGAAGCTCATTGACTAAAGGTTTAGATTTACAGCAGACATGGATGTTAAAATCACCAACGATAAGAAGTCTGTCATACTTCAATGATATTTCAGTGAAAAAGTCAGTAAAATCTTTAATAAAATCCATGTTAAATTTTGGTGGGTGATAGATTAGAGCACAGAGAACAGGAAAATTGGTCCACCATATCAGGTGAAAATAATTAGAACATCGTTACAGAGCTCAAAAAGATCAAGAGAGTCTGGAATCAGCCATTCCACTGTCTGGAAAATAATTTACAAGTGGAGAATATTTTAAAAAACTGCCAGCACGGTTAAGGCAGGATGCCCTAGCTGTCACGCCCACAGGGGCGGACCCCACAAGGTCCGACGCAGCGCATCTAATTAGCGAACAGTTAAAAGACACAGACAAGCCCCAGGACGCCGCGAAGTATTGAGCCAATGACATTGTGCCATACCAAGCGTTTTCTCGTCTATCGTTTTCCTAAATCCCTGTACCCCTTCCGTCTGCCTTGTGTTCTAACCTTACCTTGTCCTCGCCCTCTTCCCAGACCCGTTCCCGAACCTGACCCGTCTCCTCTCCTGCTGAGCCCGGCCCGTCCTGTTCCCGTTTCCCTGTGTGTTCCAGTCCTGTGCCCCCGTGTAGGACGGGTCCCCCGGCTTCTGACCCACGCCTTTGGACATCTACTATTCTTTCAGCCTGTTCCCTTTAACCTGTCTCCAGTGCCTTTATTAAAAAGCGCTGTGAAACGCATTTCTGGATTCCTTTCCCTTTGTGGTGGGCAGTGTCACACTAGCAAGTTCAGCCCAAGAGAAGATGCTGAAAGATTCTGAAAGAAGTCTCCAAAAATTCTAAAATGTCATCACAGGTCGTACAGGAAGCTTGAATTATTTGGGCGCAGTAACAGAGGACATGTTTGGAATAAACCAAAGACAGCTTTTGAGCAAAAGAATCTCATACCAACTGTGAAGCATGGGGGTGTAAATGTCATGGTTTGGGGCTGCTTTGCTGCAGCAGTACCTGGCCAGCTCACCATCACAGAATCCACTGTGAATTCTTTATCATATCAGAGGGTACTTGAGGACAATGTCAAAACATCAATCCAGAAGTTGAAGCTGAAGTGGGGGTGAACCATGCAAATGACAATGACCTAAAACATTCCAGTAAATATATTAAGGAATGGCTTACAAGAAAGAAAAGGAGAGTTCTGGAACGGTCAAGTCAAAGCCCAAATCTGAATCGCATTGAGATGCTGTGGGGTGATTTGATGCGGAAGTGCATGCAAGACACCCTTCAGACATCACACAGCTTAAGGAATTTTGCATTGGAGAGTGGAGAAAGCTTTCTGGCAGTCAATGTCAGAGATTGATAGATGGTTATAGGAAACGTCTCACTGAGGTTATTTCAGCCAAAGGGGTAAATACTAGCTATTAGGGCACAGGGTGCCCTAACTTTTTCCTCAGTAGGAGTTGGCATCTTAGTTAACCTCTTTTGTTAAATAAGTGAATTTGTTTCTTGTTTTTGCCGGTGATGAAATTGTATCACCTTTATCTACAGATAATCTGAAAGAGGACATAATAATGACATTTTTATAGTTCTTAATAAATAATTAAATATTTAATGGGGGTGTCCTAATTTTTTCACATGACTGTATCTTTCAAATGGCAAAATATATGCATTAAAAAGTTGGTAAATACTGCAACAACAACACTGTCACATCTCGGACTGGGGAAGCAGGAGCAGAGAGATAGAGAACTGGGGAACTAGGGATTTATTACAGAAAGCACAAGACAGATGTCGGACGTCAATGACCGGACTGGGGAAAACATGCCAAACGCAGACTTAAATACATAGGACTAAATTAACCGTAATGAGAATCAGCCGGTAAACACGGGGAATCCACACGGGGTAGATGAGGGGGTGTGGCACACGGAAGGGTTGGACGAGCGGAGCATGACAAACACTATGTAACACATTTTATCACCAAACACATGCTGTCCAAACTAGAAAAATAATCATAGCACTAACTAGCCTTAAACAGAGATGAATTGGTGTGAACATTTAATATCATGATTACAGTCACGAAAATTATCATGGGTATTATTGCGGTAAAATGTACTGAAATTGTTGAAAAAGTACTAATACACAAACTGAAATAATTTCATCAAGTTTTATACTGAAAACCATGCACTAAGCATTTATTATTTGTCTTTAATCTCTAAAAAGAATAATAAATTTGTATTTAATGTCATAATGTTCCTGAAAAATACTGCTATATATTGCCTGCCATTCTGAGTAACCGAAACACAATCTTATATTGTGTTATTTATCAGAACTGGCTGTAACCAGTTGTACCGAAGGATTGTCTTATAGGAGGGATGGCATCTTATGGGTCCTTGGTAGCTGGAATCTGGAGGTAAGACTCTCTGGGCTGTACTGCTCAGCCTGCTCCAAATGTGACCCCCAAGAAGACAAGCAGAATGAAAGTTAATTACGAGATCAATATATCCCCTCAACCGTGCACTAGATAAGTAGATGGATGATTAAAATGCACCACAGAATGTTAAAACATTCGAATGCACGTTCTAATAATTGTTAATGTGTCTTCACAGAAAATGATTATGTGAGTCTCACAAAATGTTTTTTTTTCCTTCTTTAGCTGCTTTTATGGTGTGGAAAAATATGAAGCATATGAGGCAAAATTAGAAAATGTAAATGTAATGTTCACCCTTTCAATGGGCTGTGAATCCCATCAAGAAAGAGGAAACTTTGTATGACTGTAACTGGTTCTGTGCAGTTACAGCTGAGGGGACAGAAAGCAAAAGGGAGGCCTTTAAAGACCTTTTACAGTGTAACAAAGACTTTGCTAGATGCACGCATGCCAAGAAGGAGGATAAATGTGAGACAAAACACGGTTTAAAAAAGAGTCAAGATAGGCAGACTGTTTCATAAATATGGAAAGACAAAGAAGCAGATCATACTGAGAAACCAAACACAAAAAATGGTCAGCCAAGCAAAGGATTTATATGATAAAAGTCCAACTAATAACAATACGCAGAAGTGTTGGGATTTTATTATTTTGGAGTTGGGTAGAAAACAGTAGGGCTCAGAGAATGCATGGTTGGATGAAGTTTCAGAGGGATGTTTTCAAAGAATTAATTTACAGAGATCTGGTGTAGAAGTGCACCATTGGACATTATTCCTTATTCAAATGTCATACCTGAAGAATATGATTTGTTGTTTCAGGAAGCTATAGGCCATTCTCAGTAGAATTACAAATCTAAGTCTGATTTTGTTTAAGGAAATTCGTCTCCATATTCATTTCCACTCTAAAAAATACAAATCATACAGCCTTCCCTTTCATGGCAGCTAGGTGGAGAACTATTGCTTGTTCTTAAATCTGGTCATTATCTGGGGTGGAATCTAGACTCTCTCTCTCTCTCTTATTATCAAATCCAGCACTTGGTGGCTCTCTATAATGAGCATGCCGATATCTCTGTGGATGACCTCATGCTATTTTGTCTAAGTAAGATCTTAGATTAGCCTGTGGTTCGCTGGTTCTGTGTTCAAAAAAGCAGGATGAAGAGGTATAGGGAAAACAGTACAGAGCACCTAAAAACATCTTTATGGGGGGTGTCTGGCTGCTACCCCATCTTCCATTCGTAAAGGGGTGCGAAAGGCTAGCTGCAGTCTCTATTTTCAAAGAGACAACGGTTCAAGCCCCTCCACTTCACGACCAGGAACAGCTCTGCTCTTTTCTTTTCCTCCTGGCGTTGCTGATTGACTGGCTCTGCTTCCCACGTTTATGCTTCACAGTGGAACTTCCTTCGGTATGAAACTCGACGATATTTTACGAAAAGGGAATTTCTGTCATTTTGAAATATGAACATTTTACGTGCCTTTACTCCTTTTCCAGTTTGTTGTATTTTACTGAAATGAATCTAAGTACATTTTTTATAGTTGAATGAATAAGCATTTCACCACCATACATGGGTGACCTGAGAAGGAATCGGTTGTGGGGTAGGAATAAGACACAGGTACATTGCCCCCAGAAATAACTTTGCCATGAACTACCACTCCTCTTTGACTTACTAGCTGTCTGTTGTACAGTGCATCGAAAAATTTTATAACATGTCTTCCTGTATTGTTTCAATCATCAGCGTAGTTCAGTTCTAGACTATAGTGGTAGTGTGTTGTGGTGCAATACCTTACTGTAGGATAAGCTCTGGTTTGAATGCCAAACAGAACTGTGGAACAATATATCACAGCTATAAAATCTATGAAAGGTATCCTTCGAGCTTGGCAAACAATAAGAGAAGAATGAAAAGGAGAAAGAAAGGTTGCCAAGTAAGTCACATAAGGATAGGAGAACTGTATGCTGAAGCAACAGCAAGACAAAGGAATACATATATTTATAGTGAAATGTGGTCCACACTAGTACCGCATGAGATTAACCGTGAATGACTGCTCCCGAGGATTAACCAACAGATAAAAGGTAGAGTCTCATTTCAGATGATCCTGCATTACACTGACATTTTTATTTAATAATTTAGCAGACTCTTTTGTTAAAAGTGATGAGTACGTCAAGTACAAGGGCTTTCAGGAATATATAACAGGTATGTGATCAACATAACATGTCACAGTATTGCTGGAATGTATATTGTAATAAAGCATGCAGTTTCACTACTTAAATGCAGGCTTTGTCCATTTAAATCTTACTGCGTTCAGCTGAAACTGAACAGTTGCCACATGCCGGTAGAATAGGAGGTGGTGATTGTTGATATTGTTATAACAGACAATACTTCAGTTGTGCAGGAAAAAATCTGCTTTTCACAAGATTCGGGCTGTGAGCATCTAAACAATTTAGGGAGTTTTAAAAATAAATTTGTTTTCTGTACAAGATCTGTTTTTGACAGAGACAATGAGAGGATGGAGGAAATGACAAATCAGGTAGATGCTCATCATAAGACATCATAGTCTCCTTAGCAATGATATGTTCTAGCTAAGAAGTGCCTTTAGAAATTATGACACTATTTTGAGAATGCAGTACTGTGACTGTTTTGATGATAACAATGCACAGGATGTCTTTACAGCATGAACTACTCACCACTGTTATTGACAGAGATGGAAAGTTCAGGTTCAGAAAGTAACCAACCAGTTAAGCTACTCTGTGACTTTAACTCTTTATGCTCAACTGGTTGGTTGAAAGAAAACCATGGTCTGGATTTTTACTTTCTGCATCTGAACTTCTAGTTTCTGGCTTTTATAACTAAGATCCTCCTGATCAGCTTGTTAAACTGCTAAATTCTTTACACTACAACTTTTCAATTCCTACAATAATTAATTTCAAAAGATACAAGGAAATGGACAGAATCAACGTCACGTTAACAATATGATGTAATAGCGGCGATCACTGTTTCGACACACTACTTGTGTGGGCCCCCGAGGCAAAGTGTTTTGCTTGTTCTGATAACACCTACTGTCCACAATTGGGTCACATGATGTGATGCCGTAGGATTGGTCAGCAGGACTGATTTAGTAGTTACTGACATGCGTTGCACTGCTCAGTGCATATCTTGAAAAAGTTTTTAATTAATATGTTTATTTGTGTACTTATGTTGTGAATAGTAAATGTCATAACTGTGTAACATGTTCCAAGGAATGCGTGTTTCATTAGCGTGTAACTGCGAGGGCTGTGCAAATTGTTGGCTTCCCTGTTTGTGCTGCTGCTAGTATTAAAACCATAGAAGCTGTTAATAAACAGAGCAACTTCCATTTTAAAAGCTGTGGTCTCTTCTATTAAAGTGACTCATGCACGTGCACCATGTGTATCTGTGGTCTGCATGTGGGACTCGTGCATCAAAAAACATTCTTCATCCTGTAGGGTTGTGGCATGACATAGAAGAAACAAGGTGACATCATTTCTGAAGTATGCAACACATTGTTCTCACCGACTTGTTCGATTTCGTTTTGTCTGGATGTCGTTTGAAGTGTGTGGCCACCTTTAGTCCTCTGCATTTTAGAAATACATACTTATTTTCAAGGTAGATTCGGGAAATTGTTCAGCAGTATTGTAAGATATGACGAATTCTGAATGCTTTGCTGGTTTGTTATGGTGTGTTTTCCATTTCAAGTGTTACTTCGTGACACTAGCTGAATTCCAACAAATACTTACAACTAAAGACCACAACTTTGGACCATAGTTGAAAACAATTTTTGGCATTTCAGTTGACTTTAACACGTCTGGTCTTATTGTATTCTTGACTTTGGTTCATTTTATGAGTTTTTTTTCTATTCCTTTGATGAAATGCTGCATGGATTTGAAAATAAACACATCAAGAAGAGTTCTAATTCAGTTGAAATGATTAATTTTCCAAATATGAGTACTGAATTGGTTTGCTAGTGGTATACAGGAATCATTCCTTCTAAGGAGGGATTGAGCAAAGCAGTGAGATCCCACTAGCCATATGTGTGCTAAGTGGAAGCTGAGATTGTTTTCCAATAAGTCGCAATTGTTTCTAAAAAGTCCCCTTTCCTCTTGGACTGAAAATAGTGTGGTAGCCAACTTCCCCACCAGGTTTGCTCCCTAAGACTTAGCCTGTGCCATCTGTGATTCCTTGATTCCAATCCTTGATACATTTTATTTTCTTCCACTGTTACCCTCTGAACCATAATATTCTCCTTTTCATTCTTCAAACCCTGTGTCACGTAAATGTATATGATGGCCTGTACTTAAAGTATAAAAACAGTATCGGATCAAACAGATATTTATCCTTCCGTCTTCCAAAAGCTTATCCTGCACAGGGTTTTGGAGCGACCGGGATCATATCCCAAGCAATGAAGGGCACAAGATAGGAGAACGGCATGGATTGGATGCCATTTCATCACATGAGACAATCATACACTATGGGCAATTTAGTGACGTCACATAGCCTAACCACTTGTTATTGGACTGCAGGAGGCAGCTAGAGTATCTGTAGGAAACACACAGAGATCAGATCCTCAGCAACAGCCCTGGAGATGTGAGGCGATTGTTACCCACTGAGCCACTGTGCTACCTTTGAACTGTATTGTATTCAAAAATTCCACTTACTTATGCCTGAACACATCATTTCAGAAATCTGTGCTTCTTTAGTAGTTGGTAACAATTCAATAACTGCTTAATCTCTCATGGCTTTGGAGTGATTTTGTCACAAGCTTTTCCAGATGGATTTTCTCATCAATAATATTGGGTCTTTATAATGGGCTGCTTGCCACACACATTTGCCACAATATTTAATTTATATTAGGGCCAAAACAACATTTCCTCAGCCCTTCTTTTGCAGATTTATGTATAAATTATCTTCGTTCTGATGTTTGACACTCTTTCTGTTCTTATTTTCTATGTTGCCGGAGATGTAACATGCTCTTATATAATTTGTGTTTCCTTTTTGAAAAACATACAATTTCTTTTTAATAATGAATTGTTTAAATTTCATCTCTTGCTTCCGCAGAATTTTCTTCCAGCTGCATTCTAGGTCATGGAGGTGGATTTTGGCAAAACTACAACAATCTTTTTGAGGACAGCAGTTCCCTCCTTGGTTGCCTTCATTCATGTCGGCCTCGTCCCGAGTTCTCCTTGAGGTGCAGATATAAACTCTCACATTAGCCAGTGTGAGAGCAGTCGACATGCCCGTTCTCATTACCCCGGACTTCCTTGTGACCTCCTCTTGCATTATTTCCCCCTGCTCCTGGTGTGATTTTCTTGGACGACTGCTCATGGGAAGTCTAACAGTGCTATCAAATTCTCCCCATTTTTTTATTTTTTTTTTTGCATTTGTTGAAATTTATGCGAAAAACTTCTGTAACCCTTTGTAGCCTTTCTGGTAGGTCTCTATTTGGGATCTAATTGACTGGACATCTGGCCCATATACATCACTAGATAGAGTTGATTACTGTATAGTAGATGTTCACGTATTTTATCCAGCATAAAGGGAGAATGTTGCTGTAATCTGTTCAATAAAAATTTGAATAAACATGATTAATCAGATCAAATTTTGATAATGCAATTCAACCTTTCTTTATTCTCTTTATGGAGGTTACGCTGCAAAAAATGTATTTTGATTGACTTATTAAAAAAACACTATCACAGATACTGATTATTGAATATTGATGGATGGACGAATCACTGTCGTGAAATAAATACATGAATATTTCAATAATCTATGTGTCATTTAAAATAGTTCTGTAAAAGGTATTATATTTCTTAAAAATGTCTGTCTTCTACGTTCAATATTCAATATGATTTAAAGATGAGTCAGAATTTTTAACTTTACAGCTTAAAGTTCACAGAAAGGAAATACATTCTGACAGAAAAAAACACATTTCTCTGTAGGGCCATAAGTTAGTTCTGACATATATAAGCTGTACCTAAGCTTCTGGTGCAGCCCAACCGCTGGCTGTCTTCAAGCGGCCAGTTAACACCTACCTCTTTTGGCAGTACTTGGATGAACACTTTCAATCTTATATTCTTACAAAAAACAGTATTACTTGCCAGCAGAGTTTTTTAGAGTGATAATATTCTATTGAATCAGTATTAGAATGTATTCCCTAATGACACTTCAAATGGTGACTTCAAAGCACTTATGTAAGACACTCTGGCTAAGGGCACCTGTCAGATTCCATAGACTAAATGTAAATGTGTGCATGATATTAGATGCACAATAATAACGCAATTATTATGTTTTGTGTTTCTGTTTAATGTCATATTTACCCTACATGTGAGTTCATATATATCCTATTCCCTAGCGATGAGGTTCTGTAACAGCTGAGGCCAAATTAATATCGGAATGTATCCATTGAATGGAAGTTAATTAATCTATGCATATTTCACTGATAATGTTAAAACTATTCACATAGGCTATTGCTGTTGGTTTAATTAATAAATTTCAAAATGCTATGGGTGCCCAAAAAGTATGCTAACTGATCAGGACAGGTTGTCAAGGCTGCTTGTCCTTGATTGCCAACCAAATGAAAGTTTACATTTGAGAGGAACTGCCATCTGGTCTTGCTAGAAAAAAAGAGCTGAGTTATAAATAGAGATCCAATATTACGTTTGTCATACAAATATATACCAGGCCAATGCATACATTTGAAACAGGATTCTGGTTCTTCAGGACTGTTAGATCTTTGCATTTGGTTGTGATCTTTTGTCCAGTGCTTGCAGTTCAGGCCCAGATGGTTTCTCAGGCCATATTTACTATATAGGAACTCCAGCTGCCGGTCTAGTTAGTGGTGCATCACCCAGGAGGATGTCCACTGAATTCAGCTTTTGCAACCCTGTAGCAGCTACGGTAAACTGGTATGAACTGGAGATGTGTGGCGTGAAAATGCTCCTGACTTTCAGAAATCTTCATACTCAGTCATTGTCTCCATTACTGCCTGCACTGAAGTTATTGTGATGGATGAATGGGTTCCATTTAACTTTTGTAGGTTTGTTTTTTTAATATTTGGAAATGTACAAAAATTTTAAAGATGATGTAGTGAGAGAAACATGGCACAATATTTTGGAAAATGTCAGAAAATGTTGCTGCTGGTCCAGAAAAAGGGTAAAATCAGGAAATAAAATATGCTAATATCACACATCGATTTCAGAAGCGCACAAGGATCCTGAATGATAACAGGTGTGTGTAAAACAAAACTAAATTTTATTTAGAGATGTAAATCTCTTGAATAATAGACAGTCTGTGGTTATTCCCTTTGTTTCTGCAAAAAATACAAAGTAAAACAAAACAAAAAACAACCAATTACAACATTCTTTCCAAGTGATTGTTATTAAGGAACTCGCTCTTGCATCTGCAGAACTTTGCCATAAATGGTAAGGCCATGTGTAAGAAGAGGTAGAAATGCTCTGGGGAGAAGGGAATGACCGAAAATGATGTCCCACTGTCGTACTCTCACCCCTTAGGGTACTGAGGAAGGTAATGCACTACATGTTCCAAGAGGGGATTTTTTCTGGTGAAATCTTTTTTTTTCCCATTTAATTGCCGACATGTTCTAAACCTTAGTGATCATAATTTCTTATTGTATTAACTTCTATACCCATTTCAAAAGAAATTGACATAGTTGAAGGAGTTCAATTACAATCCAATCAGCAGAAACTGGGAATAAAGGTCCATAGAAACTTGTAGAAGTTGAAGCATTGTCAACCAGTGGAGCTCGGGTTCAAATCCCTGCAGGATGCATAATTCCTGCAAACAAAGATTTTGGACACAATGTCTCACCAGATTTGTTGCTTCACAGATCCAGGATTATGAGACTGTGGCCAGATGTACTTTGCAAGCTGACTTGGGATGTCTTAAAATAAAGAGTCTTTTAAGCATTCAGTCAGCATTGAAGCTGACTGGTGAATTCTACACCGATGCAACGGCTGGCATAATGAGTTTTCTGTATATTGCCATTTTGCATTGCATGATAGTGTATTAATATCCATCCATCTATCCATTTTCCAAACCGCTTATCCTACTTGGTCGTGGGGGGTCCGGAGCCTATCCCGGAAGCAATGGGCACGAGGCAGGGAACAACCCAGGATGGGGGGCCAGCCCATCGCAGGGCACACTCACACACCATTTACTCACACATGCACACCAACAGGCAATTTAGCAACTCCAACTAGCCTCAGCATGTTTTTGGACTGTGGGGGGAAACCAGAGAACCCGGAGGAAACATTATAAAACATGACTGACATAAAATAATAACTTTAATATTACAGTTTTTCGCTTTGGTGCATTCCTCACAACACACTTAACATTTGCATAACAGCGAGTGCATTTGTCTAAACACTTGCAAGCAGTGCACATGGCAAAACATCATTGATGACCGGCATAATTGGGTAAATCCTTAGTCCATGACTCAAAAGCAAGTATTTATGTCCCTGAGTATGTCAGTGCTAGAACAATGCATTTTGATCATTTGATTGTGCACAACTGACTAGAGGTTGTGGGAATTGAACGAGTAGTATCGAGAACTTCAATTCTGTTGTGAGAAATGCATCAAAGCAACTGAGAAAAACTGTAAGTACTGAGTGCAATTGTAGGGAACCATTTTAGAAGGATTTTTATAGTTTTTTAAATAGTTAATTAGTTAATAGTTTCAAACCAGTTCAAAAGTGTATTGAAATAGTTAGAATACATTTCAACTAATATGACACCATATTTCAAAGTAAACTTCCATGCAAGCCATCAAGGTGACAAGATGCTGAGGGGGGTTCCTGTTCTGCTTATTCTGTGTCCTCCATTCCTCTTCCTCTTTAAGCAAGAACTGTCACGTTTGAACTCTAACAGAGTCTCTTGATTATGCATTATTGCTAGCTGGGCATCATTACTGTGGAGGCTGCAGGAGTAGGATAGTAAATAAATAAATAAATAAATAGTCCTCGCAGCTCCATGCCTGGTGGCTGCCTTCTCACTGTTTCAAAAAGGATTCCATCGTTGGCATAAATGAGATCTAAGTCCAGAGTGCTTTTAACGAGCTGTGTTTCAAACAGCACAAGAGTATATTCCAGCCACACTAAATCTTTGTTTTTTGTAACGTCAGTGAATATAGCATCAGAAGATTTGTAATGGCCCAGGATAAATAGCATCATATCTTTTGCCTTCTTCTCTTTTGTTCAATTGATGAAGGCTATTCCACCTATCTTCAAAATGACATTTTTAAGGCAGGAAACGGAGAGATAAAAGATAGCTGAAATTAAATGGTATAACTTTGATTTATTTTGAATCTGTTCTTTGAGCATGAACACTGATCAGAGCTGTAGTGTACTGACAGTAGATGTAGTGAATCTGTGTCATACGCAGATAATAAACCTAAAGTATACTGCTGAAAGAAGCGGCAGGTTCGTTTTACCACAGACTGAACACATTTTTCGGTAAGGTGCATGATTTGCTTTCTAATGTACGAAATGCAATTCGAATGCGTGCCGACCTATCTAGTCTGGAAGAATGTTCTGGCTCTAATGTATTTTTTATTACACACAGCAGCTACACTTGGGTTGAGTTAACATTTTTGTTTTGTTTGTTATGCAGACTTTTAGAAATCACACTGATTAAAAATATTTATATAATATTTATAAACAAGCCTTGTGTACGGTTCACTGGCGTAGCCTCTGGGAACTGTTACCTGCTGCTCAAAGGGGAGCAACAAATTATAAGTTACAGACATAAAACCTCAACAAGGACACTGGGTGACAAGGTGCTGATCCATATGATTTATTACATAATATGTTTTTGTAAGGGAAAATATAGGGCAAATATAGGACATAATTAGTCTTGTCAAATTCTTGACTTACATACATTAATTATTTCTCACTTCATCAAATTACGTATATATAATAATATACGTGGAATAAAGTACAATTTTCTTTCATGCGATGAAAATTTAATACTGTACCACAGGTCACAGACAATTTATGTTTTAGTAGCAGTTTTCAGTCAAGGTTCAACCCAGAATTGTAGCATTCTAGGTTAGTACATTAATCGTTTCCACCCACCCTTGAAATCCTTGAATTCCCTGTAATCGTGACACACCAAAGCAGCCGCAGGTCGGCAGATGTGCAATATCAACTTTGTATAGAATATGAAAGGAGCAATATGTTCACAATTAGAATATGTTATGATGTTGTACTGGACGCTAGTATGAAAGATGGGTGGATCAATTTTAGAAGGTAGTGAAACCTCAGGGGAAAGGTTGAACATCTTCAGACATCAGTTGCACTGGTAAACGTGAGTCTTCACTGAACACTGATCACTGGGATATGTACGTATGGGATCATACCAAAGACAAAACCAACAATGCTGCCTATCTTTACCAAAGTAGAACAGAAAAGTCAATCAAACATTTGCTGAATTTCAGGAAGTAAATTATGCTAATACTGACCATTCATCGCGGAATTGCAGTGGTTCTGAGAGTATCTGTTGGGGCTTGGGGGTTATTTTATAACCTCACATGCCTGGTTGGAATCACTGAAAGAAAAAAAAAAGACTTTTTGATTATACCAGCATGTTAGGATGAGGGAGCATGGGGATGCAGCATCTTTTCAGCCTCAGAACGCGGGCAGCATGTAATCATTGGGAAGTCATTACACTGAGGGGAAGTCTGTTTATTTGACAACGATTCAGGAGTACCACGGATATTCCGAGGACATCTTCTTACCAATTACCACCATGTCTGATAAGCTGCTTTCCAATATTTGGAATGCAAACATACAAAGAGAAGAGGTGGCTTAGCATCCACAGAGGAAAGAGCAAGATCCTTAAGGTAAATGCTGCCTACACATTCCCTACACATTCCCTAACACACTGGAAGGTAGAGCAGTAGTAGAGGCAGAAAGCTTCACCCACCTTGGCAGTACTGTTGACCGGCAAGGTGGGACAGATACTGAGATTAGAGTTATGATCGGCAAGGCAAGGTCAACTTTCCTCCAACTAAAGAATATCTTGGGATCCAGGGGTCTGTCCATTGCCACCAAGATCAGGGTTTTCAACATCAACATGAAATCAGTCCAACTCTATGGACCTGAGACATGGAGGACCATTGTTGCCCCCAACAAGAACATCTAGGCTTTCATCCACACCTATCTGAGAAGGTCTGAGAATTTACTGGCCTGACACAATCAGCAACATACAAAAACATTGCAACCCAACTATTATGATTTAATGATTAAAATATGGGTAACACTTTATTTGAGGGGACATGAATAATGTAGTTTGTAATGTCGTGCATGCCTACTTTATGCATTAATTAATGAGTAACTGAGTGTTGATCCCATATTCTTTTATCATTAATCAATCATGACAGTTCATTATATTTCATGGGGAAACCTGTATTAGTTCATGAGTTTTTCTTAAGTAGTAAATAAGAAGTAATTTTTGCTCCCTCAAGTGAAATCTTTCCATTATTAACTAATTACTTAACTGTTAACTAATATAGTGTCCGAAATTAAACACATGAAGTGTCATGATTGATTAATAATGAATAACTGTGGGATCGGTATGTAACAAATGCTTAGCTAGTGGTTAATCAAGTAAGTATGTATTAAGCAATCATGTACTACTACATTATTCAGGTCCCCTCAATTAAAGTGTTACAAAATATTTAGCATGCTGTTTCCATGGAAACATTATTATGGAGATTATTCACATATATACAACATTAAAGGCGAAGAGTATACAGTCCAGTAGATTCTTCTTGTACGTGTAGTAGGTTCATTCTTGGTGGTTCATTTTCTCTTTTTTTGGAAGCAGCATTTGATACACATTCCTGCTCCATAATCAGAGCCTCTTTTTCATCCTTGTATTACAAAGGACAGTTAGATCAAAGCTAGCTAATGATGAATTCCTTGGTAGTGTGCCATCCATTTTATGCCGGGCAAGAGCATTCAGCAGCTGGAAAGATTCATATAGTGCTGAGTTAGTGCTGCACACTTTGGTTGTTCAGTGGTAACCGCAGCCCACAGGGCTGAGGCCACTTCCGCCACCAGTTAGACTTGGCAGTGTTGGAAAAAGTGTAGGGAATATGGACAAACCCATAACCTGCCCAACTGCTGCCTCGTGATGGGACTTCTCTTCTCTCCAGTGAGAGAATGTTGTCTCTGTGCGATTCTACATTTAACTTTATACCCTTCTTTTAGTGTGAAAGTACATTTTAAGTTTCTGTTAAACATAATGCTTGCTGCTCATTAACTTATTCTGTATATTATTCTCTATACTGTAGTTGCAAATCCATGGCAAACAATATTCATATTAAGCTATGCGGCTATTTCGTCCTTCGTCCGATGGCGCTGAATGCTGAGAGGCTGTTTGTGTGCAGGGAGGAAAAATATCTAATATTCATCAAATTGCACCTGAAGTCACAATGAATGCTACAAGGTCGGGGTGCAACACAGTTAAAAATAGCGAAAGGTCAGCGTGATTCCATACAGTTTATTAATGGGAAAAAAGAAGGACATAGTGCTAAACAAATACAAGTACTGCCCACTAACCATTAGCAACGTGAAAATATAATGAAACTGAGTCTTTTTTAATGGTACTGTAGTTTGCATTGTATTACAGTACATACAGGGACCTAGGGCATTTAGATTTCTCAGAGTAATTGTCAGCTCTGCTATTAGTACATTTATCACGGGCACTGGGCAAATACACTCCAAGTCAGTGACCACTTCATTAGGCACTGTATGTATCTACACCTACACACACCCACACACAGGCTTGCAATTACATCATTGCGGGGACTCACTTGTCATTTCTATGGGGAAAACTGTAATCCCAACATGACAACCTTAACCCCTACCCAGCCCTAAATTTAACCATAAGTAACTAAACAAAAAGACTTTTGGTATTTTTAATTTTTTGATTGCATTCACAGATCTTTGTGGGGACCTGAAAAATGGTCCCCACAATATCAAAATTGTTACATTGGGGGGAACATTTGGTCCCCACAATGTAATATAAACACAATATACACACACACGCACACACACACACACACACACACACACATTGAACAACTATAATAATAATAATAATAATAATAATAATAATAATACCTCATTAGTTTTGTGACATGATGGAGAATGACATGTTTATCAGCTTTTAACAGATTTGAATCAAGCTTGTCTGTATGCTATCTATTGAAGTGTATCTTCCCAACCTGAGGACCGATTGTTGACATAAATAGCTTTTTTGCTGGTTATAAATAACATGGCATATGCCTTGCTTAATTTAAAATTTAGTAGCTTCCTGTATCTCACTTGTTTCTATCAAAGGGTGACTTTGATACTAATGTAATGTAACTTAATGTAACTTAATATAATGGGCAATATACTCCATGTTCCTCAGTCGGAGTCCTGCTCTTTTGTGAAAATACATATATAAGTTGTAATCTTAGAAGTACCTTGCTTCTTGATTTTATAACAAAATATTTACATTTATTGAGTTATATTTGGCTGCGAGGGATAGTTAGTCAGCACACAATTTATTGCCTTTTCTTAGTGATAAACATTTCAGAACTAATGATGTTTGCTTGAGTGAAAAGGGTGTAAGAATGTGTTTAATTTGCTTTGATATCTGGCAGCCTCTTCTATCATGACGTGAAATGTAGAAAGATGCTGAAATCAGGTCACCGCAACCTAATCCTAATTATAACACCTTGCAAACTGCAATAAATTCATGGAAAATGATTTTTTTGCACTGATGTTATACTGATCATTTTATTCATTCATTTTTTTTCATTCTGAATTTTCCATTAAAAC
Organism: Brienomyrus brachyistius; assembly: GCF_023856365.1. Taxonomy (NCBI): domain Eukaryota; kingdom Metazoa; phylum Chordata; class Actinopteri; order Osteoglossiformes; family Mormyridae; genus Brienomyrus; species Brienomyrus brachyistius. Next base: position 15,305,021 of record NC_064537.1, on the reverse strand, counting down.
CAGCCTGATAAATGAAAAACCAACATGTGGTTTATAGCAAGGAACCAAGTTTAGTCCAGTGTTTAAGGAGCCCCATGCAAGGCAGAATCTATCAAAATCCGTTTGCATGGCTTAGCTGGTTATTTTCACTTATTACCCTACAGCAACGTCTGCTGTCTTGTGTGAGTGAATTCAGTCCCCCCCAGGTTTGTTACACTGCCTGACAAGGGAAGTGTATGGAGAAGGAGATCCCAGCTCGGATAAACTGAACATCTCAGATTGTTTGTTTGAAATGTCAGCCAAAATTAACGGAAAAAAAGGGAAAAATAAAGAATTGTAATCTCTGATGGGGGAATGGAATAACAGTGCAGTAAAGGATTAAATATTTAATTCAGTCTTAATTTGCAGTATGC